>NC_134560.1:36329741-36629741 GCF_025594145.1 Primulina tabacum | reverse complement strand
GGATTTTTTGTTGTTCATTGCTTCTTTACTTTTTATTTTTCCTTTTTGTATAATCCGGATTCTCAAATTTCAATTTCTCGTTATTTTAGCTTCATTGTCATGATGACAAATTGAAGCTTCCGCAATGGCGAGGATGGTATATAATGTTTTGAAATGAGATGCCAGTTACTGTGGAGCCTTAAAGAACTCAATTTGGTCCGTTGTACATGGCCCCATAGGAGTCGGTATTTATAGAGGAAGAGAAATCTGTGCTACTCACAAAAACAATTGCACTGTGCAAAGTAGAATCATAATTGTTTCTGAAGACTTGACATTTGGAAGATTTATTGCAGATTAAGAAGTTTTTTACTTTCACTAGCTTCTTATTCTCGAGTTTTGAGTTATGGAATACTGCTAATTCTACTTATTTGTCAGAACTATTGATTTGAATTTTGGCGCTAAGCCGCAGAGTACGCATTAAAATTTCTGATTTGCTGTATAATTAATTATCTCTTTTACAAACTTGCCTTGTCAACTTGTTTGCTTTGTGCTCCTCAATTTACTAAAATATTGTCCAATCATATAGAAAGGCTATCTGACGTATGCATGAAGTTCGTATAAGTGTTTTTGGAATTGAATTTGTATTGGGATATGAGATTGGGTTATGTATAATTGGTCCAATTGAGCAAATGCGACTGTCAGCTTCTTTCTACAAACTTAGCATATTTTGAACCAGTTGAGATTCCATTAATTATTACTTGAAATAACCTGAATATGGGGGCTACGATCTTCCACATTTTTCTCGCGTGATATTTTTCTTTTTGTGAATGGGACTAATGCAGTAGTGCAGCATGATCCAATTATCCTTATTGAGATGTTGAATAGAATATCTATCCGCCTATTAAAGATAGAGAAGTTAAAATGTGGATATATCGGGGCGTATGTCTATACCAGCTGCATATTTTATGCCTTCATGAATGTCTTTATTGTTCATCAGATGGAATCTCAGCGGAGTTCTGATCTTAATGAACCTACCACTACTACAGAGGACATCATCACTAAACAATGTAATTCAACATGTGGATCAAATAGAGATCCTGACTTGAGCTATGCAAATAGACCAGGCGAGGTTCTCAGGAACTTGCAGAATGTTTCATACATCTACAGGCAAGATGTTGTGAGTAGCAAAGTTAACAGTAAGATTGGTATTGTGACTGAAGTTGCTGGTGATTCAGATTCCGATAGCATCATAACAGATGATGAAGAAGAGGATAAAGATGAAAAAGATGATGAAGCTGGCTCTAAAGAGGAGTGTTTTGAGGAAAGAAACAAAAATTCTGATGAAAATTCTAGTGGAAAATTTGGTGATAATGACTCTAAGAACGAAATCCTCTCAGTAGATCAAGTTAGGGTGCTTTGGATGGATGAGTCTGAAACAAAAGAAAGCACTAATGATGTGACAGTTATCGATAGAGGATTTTTACAAGGGGATTACGTTGCTGCTACTTCAGATCCAACTGGTCAAATAGGGATTGTGGTTGATGTCAGTATTACTGTTGATTTATTAACCCATGATGGATCTGTATTGAAAGATCAGTTATCCAAGGACCTGAAACGCATTAGAGAGTTCACCGTAGGCGACTATGTTGTCCTCGGGCCCTGGTTGGGTAGAATTGAAGATGTTTTTGATAATGTGACTGTTCTGTTTGATGATGGTTCTGTCTGCAAGGTCATGAATGCTGACCCGTTGCGCCTTAAACCAGTTGGAAAGAAAATCCTAGAAGATGGACATTTTCCATATTATCCCGGCCAACGTGTGAAGGCAAGCTCGTCATCAGTTTTCAAAAATTCTAGGTGGCTATCTGGATTGTGGAAAGCTAATAGATTGGAAGGCACAGTAACCAAAGTAGCTGTAGGATCGGTGTTCATTTACTGGATTGCTTCTGCTGGGTATGGACCTGATTTTGATAGCACTCCAGATGAAGAGCAGAGTCCTAAGAACTTAAAACTGTTGTCTTGTTTTGCACATACAATTTGGCAGTTGGGTGATTGGTGCCTACTTCCATCGGCCGCGGAGTCATCATTCACTCTATTGGACAAGGAACCATCAAAATCAGGAGTTCGGGATTTTGTGAAAGATGAACGGGAATCAACTGAAACGGGTGATGAGTCTGATGCAGAAGTGGCCACTACTGAGGAATTAATTGGGAATGGTGAACTGATGCAGCATGATTCAGAGGCTTTCTTGAACAAAAATATAAAATCATCAGAGAACAGTGTTCTTGCAGGATCCAGTTTATGCAGTTCGGTAACAGCTTCGAAGGAAGCTGTGCATGAAACTTGGGCTCTTCATCGTAAAAAGATTCGTAAAGTTGTAGTTAGGAAGGACAAGAGAGCCCGGAAGAAGGTAGAAAATTTTGAAAGAGCCCTCTTAATTGTTAATACCATGACAAAAGTTGATGTTGCATGGCAGGATGGAACAATAAAATTTGGCATGGCTTCCACATCTTTGATTCCCATTGACAGTCCTGGGGATCATGAATTTGTTGCTGAGCAGTATGTCGTGGAGAAAGCTGCTGACGACAGTGATGATGCCACTGGCACTGAGATCCGACGTGTCGGGGTTGTTAAAAGTGTAAATGCAAAAGAACGGACATCTTGTCTCAGATGGTTGAAGCCTGTAATGAGGGCAGAGGACCCCAGGGAATTTGACAGAGAGGAAGTGGTAAGTGTTTATGAGCTGGAGGGCCATCCAGACTATGATTATTGTTATGGAGATGTAGTTGTTCGGCTTTCACCAGTAACTTTTCCTGCTAAAAATTCTATTGAAGACAGTTCCCTTAATAGTTTACATGAGTCAAAGCATGACGAGGGAAAGCATCATGGAAGTAATGATATAGAAAATACCTCTGCTCATGACATTTCTTCTGAATTTTCGGATCTCTCTTGGGTTGGGAACATCACTGGACTGAAAGACGGTGACATAGAAGTCACATGGGCTGATGGGATGATATCCTCGGTATGTTTCATGCATGCCTCACGAATTATAATCACTTTTTTAGTTTTAATACTGTTGATATTGTTCTGGTCATTTGACTCTTCAATTGATTGAAAGCATTAGTTTCAATCATGATGTCATAGTTTCTTCTATTTTTGTTTTATTTTGTTCACTGTTTTTTTTTCTTTTGGAGAAAATGTTCACTGATTTTCAATTATTAAGAAGTTGGTAAATATGAGTATAATATTTTTGCAATAAATATGAATATCATTTACTCATTCGGTAATTGCTATTCTTTAATTTTTGTCCGTGCAAAGATGTTCAAAGCAGTTGTTTGAACCTTCAAGAGAGAATGTTAGTTCCCCCAAATATCGTTTCCTATAAGAAAAAATGTTAGTTCCCCCAAATATTCCCCTGCTCGCAGCATTTCATCTAAAATTATCTTTTTGTACGAGAGAATTGGTTGTATAACTAACGGCACTGTATTAATAAAACATTGAATTTGCTTTTTTTATATGACATTCTGTACTGATTTCAACTTTTTTTCTTAATCCTCATTGACAGTTTAATCTATGATATATCAGGTTGGTCCCCAGGCAATATATGTTGTTGGTCGTGATGATGATGAGTCTATTGCAGCTGCAAGTGGTGCTAGCGATGATGATGCTGCCAGCTGGGAAACTGTAGAAGATGATAACATTGAGACTATTGATGATGACAAGGAGGTAAATGGTGGCTAGAGCAGTTTAATTGTTGTCAATGGTCACGAGTCTCTCTATTTATGTTGAAATTTATCTAAATTTCTTTGATACGATGAATGGCCTGCACATGTGATATCAGGATCCCACGTCGGAGAATTCTAGTGATGCCAAACCTGGTATCGAAGATAGCAACCTGGCTGCAGAAAATTCTGGAAAGAACGGTGCACTCTCAGTTCCCCTTGCTGCACTTGGTTTTATGACCAGACTAGCCTCCGGAATATTTTCGAGGGGACGAAAGGATTCCGATCCACTGGAGTTAAATATCAAAAGAGACGATGATTTTCAGTTTGATGGATTGGCTTCAAATGAGAATCCTTGCAACGGATCAAGCTCTCAAAAACTTAATGATGCAGAGGATAAACATTCAAATCCAAGCATTAATAGTAAGGATGAGGAGCACGATACCAAGGCATCTGATTTATCAGAAGTTGTGGAAACACTATGCCACTTAAAATTGACAGAATCAAATGTTTCATTATTCAAAGGCTTTGATATAGCCCCAGATTCTTTTGACCACTACTTTAATGGTGCACAAGGGCAGGTTATTTCTCAATCAATTACCATAAGGATCGCTTAAAAGCTTTTCATAATTCAGCATCAGACAGAGAAATTATGCACTGTGATTAATGATTAATCTGAACCTTGCTTCCTTGGCTTCTTTTCTCTGTCCTTTATTTACCAATATATAGTGCTTCCTTAGTTCTATCAGGGTTTATGCTCAACTGATCCCTGTTATCCAATTTACAGAATAACGCTGCAAGGAAGTGGCTCAAGAAAGTCCAACATGACTGGAATATTCTTCAAAATAACCTACCGGGTATGCTTCTGCTGTTTTCCTATTGCTCTTAACTTCTTTTAAAAACTCATGTTATAACGTGGAAATGATTTTACAAGCTATCTTAAAAATTAAAAGATTGATAAACAGAGGGGATATATGTACGTGTCTATGAAGATAGAATGGATCTTTTGAGGGCAGTCATAGTTGGAGCATATGGGACGCCTTACCAAGATGGCCTTTTCTTCTTTGATTTTCACCTTCCACCAGAATATCCTGATGTTCCGCCTGTAAGAAATCTATGCATTGCCTTTACAGGTCCATCATTCATTTAAAGCTGGAAAGTTTTACTTTTTTGTTTGCATCTGTAGTCTTTGCCCCCATGTTGCACCGAACTCCTGTAATTTCTCTTTGCTGGTTTTGCTTTGTGACATTCAGCAACCAATTTTCGTGTGTGCAGTCTGCGTATTATCATTCTGGGGGGTGGCGAATAAATCCAAATTTGTACGAGGAGGGAAAAGTTTGCCTCAGTCTTCTGAATACCTGGACAGGTAAAGGAAATGAGGTCTGGCATCATTCAACCTCAAGTATTCTTCAAGTATTAGTTTCTCTTCAGGGACTTGTACTAAATTCCAAGCCATATTTCAATGAGGCTGGATATGATAAACAAGTTGGGACGGCTGAAGGGGAGAAAAATTCGTTGTCTTACAATGAGAATACGTTTCTACTGAACTGTAAGACAATGATGTATCTGATGCGAAGGCCCCCAAAGGTGAGTGCTGATTTTTTTTACCTTTTGGCTTCTATGGTTGTTAAAATGTTGTGTTTGACCGCAGGGAATAGACCGTGGATCCTTTCTGAAAAATAACTAAATCAGTATTCTGAGAACAGCTCTTTCAGAGATTGGTTTGTTGTTTATTAACTGTTGTAAATAACAACAATCGTGTCGCTTTCAGCATATAAATTTTTATTCTATTATCATCCCGTTATTTTCTCATCTTCTACATCAAAAAATGATTTACAGTTCCTATTAATTGGATGATCTCTCTAGTGCATTTTTGTAGCATGAACTGTGAAGTAAGAAATAAAAATATGTAGTCATCCTTGTTAGGTGTTTATTTTCCACGATTTTTGCAGGACTTTGAAGGCCTGGTCATTGAGCACTTCAGGAAGCGCGGTTACTATATTCTCAAGGCATGTGACGCATATATGAAAGGACACCTCATTGGCTCACTCACAAAGGACGCTTCTGTATCTATTGATAGTAATTCTAACTTGAATTCAGTCGGTTTCAAGCTAATGCTTGCTAAAGTTTTACCGAAACTTTTTGATGCATTAACTGAAGTTGGAGCCCAATGTCAGGAATTCAAGCATCTCCTACCATCGTAGGAACAATCCGAAAGGACAATTTGGCCATAATAACTCATCTCAACATAACTCTTGATTTTGTTTGTGGTTAATAGAGTTGCTGTCTTGCAGTGGAGGCGTTGGAAACTTCAAAGAAGAGAGACGTGCTTCAAAAGTGGGATTGAAAAACTAGATATTTGTAATTGCTCTGAATGATTTACTGTTATTGTACCAAAAAATTTGCAACATGTATGTTTAGCAGTCGGTTGAAAATTTTGATGCTATATACTGGCAGGCCATTTGTTGACTATTGAATACATATTATTTTGCTGTTTCTGTTTGGAATTTGTGTTTGCGTTGCCCCTAATCTGGGCATTTGATGCATTCCTTCGACCATTGGTCTTTTTTTGGTCCATAATTCGTGGATGAAGTTTTACTGATGTTCCTTCATTGTGTTTGCTTATTTATTTAATTTTTATTATCCCATAACTTACCCAGAAATGTAACATTCTTGGATGTATCTTCCATATTACCATAGGAAAAAAAAAATACATCAAATCAATATTTTCATATCTAGGCCGGCGTCCACCTTAAAATAGTGGTTCAACTTATCGAACTGTCGGAATGATTGATATTGAAATTCTAAAAATCTTAAATATATTTTTTAACTGGTTAAATATTGGTCCGAATGGTTCTTGACCGATTAGACCGGTGAAACGATATTTAGAGTAGTCCGGACCGGACTTGTGATCGGTTATCGGTCGTCTCGGTCGATCCAATACGATTCTGAAAACATTGCACCAAAGTTCAGTTTCGGATGCACCTTGATTGAACATCGTTAAAACTTGGGTGGGGGTTCCAGAGGACTTGCATGTCGTGGAGGGGGTGATAGAAGTGTGAATCTAGAGATTAACATAACCTGAATCAAATCGAAAGCAAAACAAAAACTATACTTTGGATTGGTTTTTTATTCGATTTAGTTGAATAAATAAATAAATAAATAAAATTCAATCCAAATCAAACCAAACCAAAACGAATTCATATATATAACAAAATTAGATAACAGATTTGTCAAATTTTAACTTATATTTTTAATTATAAAAACTTTGTTTGTTGTAATCAATTTTATTTGGCAAAAACTTGTGTGAGACGGTCTCACGGATCGTATTTTGTGAGACAGATCTCTTATTTGAGTCATCCATGAAAAAGTATTACTTTCTATGCTAAAAGTATTACTTTTTATTGTGAATATCGGTAGGGTTGACCCGTCTCACAGATAAAGATCCGTGAAACCGTCTTACAAGAGACCTATTCTTTTTATTTTTAAAATATAATTATTTCTCTTTACTATTTTCGAGAGATTTTTGTTCATATTAGTTATAACGGATGACTATGAAGTTTTTTTGGAAACTAAAATAAACGATTTTGAGTCTTTATATTTTTATACTAAATTTTTGCACACTAAATTGCTAAATACAATTTAATATTTACGCTTATTTTTATATTTGTTTATTTATAATAGTTAGTTTAGAAATTTTGAATTATATTTAAAAATAATCAAAATATTTAATTTGAAAAATAGAAGTTTGAAATATGTCATCCAAACTAAGCTGAACAGAACCAAATCGAAAATTTATGTTTGTTTTTTATTTTTAATAACTTGATTTATTTTTGTATTTAGTAAAAAGTTAATTCATATATATATGAGAAATCTCGGATTTTAAAAAAAAAATCTTATGAAAATATTTTCCCATACATTTCTATGCATTGAACTTCACTTGGGTCCCTTCCCCGCATACATTTTACTTATTGTTCTTGCATGCGATGGCTTCGCTTTATGTTTGGTGACTGTTAGCTTTGTTGAATATTGGTTGATGCGTGATGTTGGAGGGAAATCATCATGTTGGTTTTTATATTCTAAGCTAATCCGGCTGACTCTCTTATCTCATTTCTTGCCAAAAATCATAAATTGGCCAACACAACTCCTCACTCGTGCTTGTTTCTTCCATCGATTTCATAATGAACCAAAATGCATCTAATATGATAAAAATAGTCTAATGGCCAATTTCATTCTAATATTTTCATCACTGAATAAGAAACACCAATTATTTACAACAGTGGCTTTATGGCATGCTCAGAGCAAAGTTTCTAAAAAAGAACAAAATGAATAGAAATGTGGATAGAAAGTGTACTATATAAAATATGAAACTTTCAAAAATGACATACTATCTCGCTTAGTCTCCTCATTATGTTGGATGCAATAATTGTTCCTCTTTGGTGGAGCGATCGAACCGTGGTGCTTGAGCTGCTGTGCTGTTTAAAATATTTGAGTTGCACCATTACCACTAGCTATAGCTTTTGGTAAAGCGGTAAGCACTCGGTCCTACAATTGGTATCAGAGCCAAGTTCACGAGTTCGATTCTCATTGATTGCAATGAGTGCAATTATTGAGAGAGATTGTTGGGTGCAAAGCACACGGTCCTACACATCATGCACTTCTTCTTCTTTATTTCTCTTATAGTTTGCCAAAGCAAATCTAGCTCCCCACTTTCATACCATATTCGATTATGCTTTTCAAGTAATCTGGAGGTCTATCCCATGGGTTACCACTACACAAATAAGAATAATAGATTCATGGACATTATTGTAGAGCTTTACTTTCTACACAATCTTTCATAAAATTCAACAAAAGTAACAATAACATCGACATAAAAATATATACAAGTGGCCTAAGGGCGAACTCCCCACAAATCATAGAGTTTCCCATTACTTTTTCATCACCTCAACAAGCCAATCAAATTCTGCTTGATCACTTTTTCTTGTAATGCACTCACATATACTACTTTAGAATCTTCAACCTCTCCCAAATTGATTTCTTCTAATGGGTCTTGTACCTCATGTTGACCATCTTCCATTTGATATGACGTCAACAACAACTCATCAACTTCGAGTTTATCTTCTTCCTATTGGACAACCCCAGTTCCATGAATGTCTCATGCTTCTTCATCTTTTAGTTTGTACAGTACTTGCTACACATGTACCTTCCACATAGAGACTTTTTCTACCTCTTTTTCATTTGGTTGAACTCAATCATCAAGTTCCTCGATCAATTATTGAATTATCGGTCTAGGCGGCACAATAACAATAGCTTGAATATTTTTTTTCAAAACCAAGCTTGGAGTTGGTGTTTGCATGCACACCAGACTCCATCTCTTACTCTAGCTATGACCTTTGATTGGCCCAAAATCCACATTATAGTATCTAGCTTCAACTGCACTGCGTTTACTTGAAAAGGTTGTGGATTGTCTTCTACAATCTCCACATAATCATTTTTCCAAAATAATAGTAGTCAATGCATCGAGGATGAGATGCACTGGTTTTCATGGATAAAATCTTTGTCTAATAATGTTTGGAAGTTTTAAGATGAGTTTAGCACAAAAAATGCGCCCGACAACGACGTGCTCCCCACAGTAACATCAGCGATGAATAACTCAATGGTCTTGATGGTTTCCATGCCACCGAAGCCCATGGAACTCGAGATCTATGCGCCCAAGAAGAGTAGTACCTACCTCCAAATGATAGTTGTATGCATTGTGTAGACATGGGTAAATGGACGATTTAGTAGGGCTCCGTTTGAACTCAATGGATTAAGCAGCAAATTCATTACGTGGTCAGCATGTTTAGCTCCACACTCCATTTTCTGTAAACACAAATCACTAATGAGAAAAAGGGAGGTTCGACATATTTTTTCTCTAAAAACATTTCTCTCTTTTCGCTTTTTGTTGTATATTTGTGTTCAATTTTTATGTCCAAGAGTATGATAATATTTGTGGTAATATACAGTAACATCAACTTCGAAGATTTGAAAACAAGAATATACTTCCCATGTAACATAGAGCAAACTTATTGTTTATTTACACAATGAAAGGTCCCAAGTTTGGGATGAGGTCTCATGTCCGAGACTCAATTATAACAAAATATTTCGTTGTTTAAAAAAAAGAACTACACAATTTATAAGAAATATACATTGTACTTTGGTACAAATAGCCTATACCCATGAAGAGATTCTCCTCCCTAAGCTGATTATGTTGTCCCATGTTTTCTGTCTTTGTCATAGCCGAAGAGAAAGAAGTAAGTGATCGGAGTTCCAGTGGACGAGAATGTGCCGGAAAGAGGGTAAGGATGTGGCGGCTAGGCCACTTTCTTCTTTCCTCTAAAAAATATTTGTGAGGGTTACTTTTAATATAGAAGTATCGGATTAAAACAATGAAAATTTTTAAAGCAGGTGAAAAACAATAGTTTAGAAATTAGATTTTTTGGCTTCTGATTTGTTCGAGTGTTCCCTTCAAAAAAAGTTCCATCAAACCTTAAGATTTTGTACTTGAACGTCTGAGAATTATCTAATATGATGCTCAACAAGATCAAATTTTGCATCGAAATTAGCAGAAACAATCAAATCCTTGACCTATTTGTGACGTTGGCACCAAATTTATACCACGGCCAATATTAAGCTCAGTGTGAATATGAAACATTATCTTTATGTAGACACTTGAAACAACGTTCACTCAAACATCCATCTGTTATCCCTTACAAACTGTTCTTCGAGTGTCCTATTCGGTGTAAAGCAATCTCTAATGTTGAACATTTTGCGAATTTCTCGGGCGTCTTTCCCTTAATCATGTCGGCCAGGTTCTGAGAAGCAAGGTCAAGCAGGCTTTTAATTTGTAAGTAGTTTGCCGCCTGCAAAGAAAACAGGCATAATACTATGTATAAAAAACATAAAAGACTTCAAGTTCTCAAGCAAAACATTGCCTGTAGGTTGCACAAGTGAAAGGGATCTATTGCTAAACAAAATTAGTCGCAACTTTTAAATGCAACCTAAATGGTTTTTACAAGGAAGTAAAGGCCCGACAGAATGTTAAACATCCTAACAAAATCGACCATATAAGTTGACATGTATTGCCGGTAAACTACCAATGTGTAAGTTTATAGTTTAATAAATTGGTCACTTGTTCACTTTTAGTCTTTTTAATCTGTAGACTCGTCAAGATTGGTGATATGACACTAGATGTTACATTAAGAAAATAACTAAAAGCCAAACTTGGTTGATTTAAAAACTCTAGTAAGTCGTGCAACTGGAACCTCAGAATCAAGCTAAGGCAGCAAAAAAAGTAGCAAGAACACGAAGAAATAGGAATATAGGATCGTAAAAGACAGGAAATTCGAAAGAGAGCTACGATCGAGATACCAAAATAAGCTCAAAGAGCGTCTCCTGATCAACCTTCACGAAATCCGCATCAAACTTCTTAAGCGAGTCCTGGCCGGCGCCTTCCACTTGGTGCTTGCAGTAGTCAGTCACCTTGGCGAGTACATCTTGGAGGTGGCATTAGGCAGAGGAACGGTGTCCGTGCAGCAATCCTAGACCATGTGCTTTATGGTCTGATATTGAAAAGCCGCCTCCTCCTACTCAACTCACGGATCAATTTTTTGATATTACTTTTAGTGATAGAAAAATATTATTTTTTTACAATAAATATGAACCAGATCGATCTATCTCATGATTATAAATTCGTAAGACCGTCTCATGTAACACCTGTTGTTTGTCACATGTTTTATTATCAAACAGATATTATGTATAAATAACATGGTAATTTTATAAAGACCAAATATGTGTCGTTTTTAGTAAAAATAATAGCCGATGATAATAGTGAAATTCCAATACTTCAACTCGATCTTACTTGTGATGTCAATTGTAGCATTAAGATTTTGTCATTCTATAGAAAAAAAAATTATAACAGGTGATAATTGTACAATTTCAATTTTTTAAAACCACGAAGAAACACAATTATTGATTTCCCACACCTTCCATATTTTTTCATGATGGAACCATTAAACTTGGAAATAATCAATATCTTGATGTCCAATATTGAAGGTAAAGGGTAAAGCAAAAAGATGGCTAAGTTTGAAGTCCACTTAATGAACTAAGCAAAAGGGACCTCGTAATGCACAATGAATTCGTCCAACGCAAGGCAAAGGCCAAAGGTGTACTTAGGTACATCTCGTTTGAAATGTACCTTAGAATTCAAGAAGCCCTTTTCTCCGTTGAGACAGCCAAACCAACCTTTATTAATTCCAAATATAAAGTTCCAAAATTGAGAACTCCAACACATAAAATACCTCAAGGAGAAGCATTTTCTTACTAATCTGATCTTAGGTTTGTGGACATTAAATACATATTTGCTAATTTCTTGATTTTGGTAAACTAACTATAAGTGTTTATTGATTTTATTATTATTATTATTATTATTTCACCGTATGTTTTAAAACATACTTTATCACATAGTTTAAAAAGGGTTGAAAAAGCGAATTCAAATGGCATCAAGAAATTAATAGAATCCTAAGAAAATCACTATTTCCAATACAAAAGCCAGTGATAAGTGTAACTGATTTCATAGATTTTTATTCGTAAGATGGGTCAACTATGTTCATATTTACAATAAAAAATAATACTTTTGATATAAAATTTTCATGATTGACTCAAATAAAACATTTGTCTCACGTGCTTGTCCGCGAAATTTGTATGGCAAAAAAAAGAGAGTCAAGCCCGAGCAGTGAAAGTCATTGGGTTCAGAACTGAAATGGATAATTACTATTTATTGCAAAAACAACATCACATTGTTCGTTTGTTGCTTTCTATGCGCAGATAAAAGAAAAACTCTGATTCGAACAATCAAATCAACCCTCAACTCTGTCGTTTCGATTTAAGAAGAAGTATTCAGCTCAATTTGGTGGTAAACAGATTGCCAGAAAAAACAGGGCAATTGATGCACAGAGAACTGCTGGATTGACATTAAATTATGAACGTGGACACTGCTCTTACTGTGTAATGATAATAATAGATAATACTTATTTTTCATGTATGATGAAACAAGTGAGTGTTCAATAATTATCAGAAATTAAATTTTTTTTCAATATTTTCTCAGACGAACTTCGAAGATTTACTCAGTATACATCGAAGACTAACGTCTTGTGTTCAGTCGGTAAAAAAATCAATAACAATGGTAATAGGTGAAGTAAAGAAAATGGGGAAAAAGGAGAAGAAAAGTAAAGATTTGACTGATGGATTAATATTCGTTAGTTCTATTTATACCCTTGGAAATATATTTAAATCGACTCAATAAATGGTATTTTTTTTTGGGAAAATTTTCTTTTGTAAAATATTAATATTTAAAATTTAAACTCTCATCTCGATTTTATATTATAACCGAATATTTGCCCCTATGATTATAGGAGTAGGTCTTTTGTGAGGCAACTCACGGATCTTTATCTGTGAGACGGATCAATCATACGGATATTCACAATAAAAAGTAATACTCTTAGCATAAAAAATAATAATTTTCAATGGTGACTCAAATAAGAGATCTATCTCAAAAAATACGACCTGTAAGACCGTCTCACATAAATTTTTGTCTTTTTTCAAATACAAATGAAGATGTCATTTTTTTAATTAAATAGTTCGTCAAAGTTAAAAAAACAAAATATCCTTACTGTATTTAGGCTATTAATTTAGGCGCTTCCTAATTCTTTCTTAAAATAAGTAAAATAAAAATTGTATCAAGCCAGCTTGCATGAATAAATGAATGGTAAAAATAAAATAATGGAAAGGAAAGAAAAAGAAAATTTATTAGCACAAGAAAACATGCCAAAATAATGAAACCACATTCAAATTAATCGATATAATCCTCAAAATCTTTGCATATAAATAATCTATGTGAAATATTGATGTATTATAGAACTGCCCTTTTATGGGAAAAATGTTCGACGGATCAAAAATATCAAATCATCGCCTCGATACAAGCTTTTTTCACCATTCCACAAACAGGGCAAGAATCAAGAAAAGCCTCGCAATCTCTGCATGAACAAAGATGCCTACAAGGCAGCATGATCACACACGAATTTCGATTATTACAGCTTCTGCAAATGATCTTCGAGTTAAAATGGTCCGGATTATAGGTTCTTTTTTCTTCCATGATTTGGCAGCAAGATTCTGCATCCTCGGCGGCATTGGATGATAGATTCACAGCTTCTTTCAGTCGCTGGATTGTGCTGTTCAATGATGCAACCTTTGCTTCGTTTTCTTTGGTTAATCTCCGCCACGCTTGATTCTCAATCTCCATTCTTTGTAAAAAATTTTGGAGCTCAACTGATCTGTTCTTGGCTTTTGAGATTTGTTCTTCTCTTTGTTTGAGTAAATGCAGCGTTTTTGATTCGTATATCTTCAAGAACAGAGCGTTTTGACGCTTTCTCTGTTCTTGCAATGCCAGTCTGAGTCTCTCGTTCTGTCATTTTCCAAGGAAAAAAAATTGAAACCAATCAAAACCCATCGCAAATTTAATGTTTCTGGACCAACCCAGCTTCGGAAACAACATATAATCATCAAAAAAAGACCGAAAAACAGGATCCTTTCTAGAAGAAAAATACAACAGGTTCCCATTTTTCTCACCCGTAAACTTATGAATCCATCGATTTCCATCCTCTGTTTCTCAATCTGTGCCGATAAACTCCCCGAAAAATCCTGAGTCTGTCCAAGTTGCACCGACAGTTGCTGCTGTTGAGGAACAAAACACAAGCCATTGAATCCACACGCATTTTCCATGAACAAATCCTGAGTCCCCCCCAATGCAAAACCAAGATTTTCTGAATACAACTGCGCTTCAATCGCCATCGAATTTAACCACAAATATCCAACCAAAAATGAACCAAATCGAATAGGGATCGATGCAAAACAAGAAACTTTAGCCTATAAAACTTTTTCTCTGCTCGGGGAAACAGCCGATTATAAGAGAAGAGGTGGGTTGTGTGGGGTATTTTATATTTATCATGGAAGGTGACAATTAACTTAATAAATAATGATTTATTATATATATAGATAAATTCATATAATGTTCATCGAATGAAAGTAACTGAAATATTTTTTAAAAAATAAAATAAAATGAAATGAGGGGGGGGGAGGTGGGCAGGCTCGGGACTCGTCATAATTTTGTGTTGTTTACTCGTCTTTCTCTCAATTCTTGTGAAGCATTAAAGAGGGATGACAAGCAAATGGCATACACATGCAGATTTTGTGATCAAACTATCGGTTCAAGATTTTAGAGTCAAACGTATTCAATATTCAGGCAAAAATTTGTGTGAGATGATCTCACGGATCGTATTTTGTGAGACGAATATCTTATCTGGGTCATCCATGAAAAATTATTACTTTTTATGATAAGAGTATTACTTTTTATTGTGAATATCGGTAGGGTTGACCCGTTTCACAGATAAAGATTCGTGAGATCGTCTCACAAGAGACCTACTCCAATATTTATATACCTCGATAATTTTGTAGAACAAATACTTGATTACATTTAAATAAAAAAATATTATTTTTTATATTAAAAAAATTAAAAAAAATAAATGGGTAGAATACCTCAATTCAATTACCGTAGAAAACATTGCGTTTATATATGTGTATATGTATCTATACATGAATTTTGATATGTTAGTTCATACACGTGTCTTATTCACATTTTTTTGTGATGAAACATATTAAAATTTTACATGGACTAGGTGAGTATCATATCGACGATGGACATAGAAATGAACACGGTTTGTTGGAAACGTATCAAAATTGGCTATATATATATATATGAATGATATTGTTTAATTAATTTAAACACTTGTGAAAATAACATTGTGCTTAAAATAAAATCACCCTACAATTTCCGACCAATTCCAATTGAAAAGACATGCCACTGTTTTGTAAGAGGTTTTGATGGGAAACTTTAATGAAAGCTAAATTTCCACAATTACACGTCAAATTAAATCCGAATGGAGACGCGTTTTTAATAATTTTATTATTTATTATTATCACGGTTAAAGAGATTTTTGGGTCGGGGGATTGATTGGATCCCAGTCAACTTTTCCCATTATTATTTTCATGAAATTGTATTAAATTCCTATTAAAAATATATATATGATTTGAAATTGAAATTTGTTTGATTAAAAATGATAATTCGATATACTATTTCGTGAGTTTGATTTTGAACAAACAATAAAATAATTTAATGAATATATATGTGATCTTAATTACCTAAATATAGCTACATAAATATATTGAAATATTTTTTAAAATAAATTTCAAAAAAAAAAAATTGTGAAACTGTCTCACAATCTTGTATTATAATCATGGAAAGTTCTAAGACTCTAGAATAACTGAATTTTTGCAAAGAGTGTTTTACATTGACGTCCAAAGTAACAAAATTTTAATGACAAAAACTTGTGTGAGACGATCTCACATGTCGTATTTTGTGAGACGAATATCTTATTTGGGTCATCAATGAAAAAATATTATTTTATGCTAATAGTATTATTTTTTATTGAGAATATCGGTATGATTGACCCGTTTCACAGATAAAGAATCGCGAGACCGTCTCACAAGAGACATACTCTTTAACAACATATGCCTTCCCGCAAAATATTAAAATAGTAGGTTTTGTGAGACGGTTTGTCAGACCTTTATCCGTGATACAGATCAATTCTACTTATATTTATAATAATAAATAATCTTTTTGATATCAAAAGTAATAATTTTTCATGGGTTATTCGAATGTGATATCTGTCTCACAAAATTGACTCATGAGACCGTTTTATAAAAGTTTTTGTGATACTAAAAATAAGAAGGATATATATGATTTTCCATGCACACGAATCATTTAAAATCACGAAATTGAATGGTTCAAATCATACCCCTAATTTTATCCTCGATTCAATCTCAACTTATGTCATGTTTTACAAAATCTAAGTCGCGATATTTATCCGATACATGAATCTATAATTTCCTGACAAGTTTAAATAATGACGTTACATATAAAATTTATCACCATCCGGTGGGTATACATTTCCCCGCGCCTAATAATTTGGACCATATTATATCTTACTCGAAAAAAAAATAAGAAAAAAGAGACCATATATGCAGGTTAATGAATCTTGGCCAAACAAGAGTCCATGGATAGCACACGAATTTTGCAAAATTTACAAAGCCTATTTTTGTCTTTTTTGTCATTTATTGGCGGCTTCTTTTCTCTTCTTTTTTGGTGGCCATGATATAAAAAATATATATATATATATATAGTTCTGCTATTCATGTAACAAAGCGTGCTCACTTATGTGTTCATCAATAAAATAATACTTACATATTAAATATACAATTGTGATATAATTCATCGCATTTAATAGCTGAATGTCATAAGTTATAGTTTATGACAGTGGTGTAACTTTGATATTTTAAAATATGCAAAAGTTTGAATATCACGTATGGATGAATCTCCTAAAAGATATTATTTTTGCTCTCCAATAAAGATTTAGCTAGTAATTCAAACGGCAAAAAACAGTAATTGTTCACGGCATGACTGACTTTGACTCAGGATTAACTCTCTATTATGTAGATATAGAGATGAACAAGAATATTATAGATAATTGAAATTTGGAAGAAACAATTATTGTTTAGTAAAAACTAGGTAAAAATTTGTGTGAGACGGTCTCAGAGGTCGTATTTTATGAGACTGATATTTTATTTGGGTCATCCATGAAAAATATTACTTTTTATGCTAAGAGTATTATTTTTTATTGTGAATATCGGTAGGATTGACCCGTCTCACAGATAAAGATTCGTGAGATCGTCTCATAAAATACCTACTCAGTACGTAGATAGAGATGAACCAGAATATTATAGATTTGAAATTTGGAAGCAACAATTATTGTCTAGTAAAAACTAATGGCTATGAAGAAAATTAGTGGATGAAATTATATGTGGCCGCCAAGGTTAATTCATTTATATTAAATTGGAAATAAAAGATTTATTCATATTATAACATAAGTAATATATACTCATTAGAACATATTAAGTTTTATTTTCTTGATTTGTCTATAGAATAAATTTTTTTTTATAAATTTACACCCAAAAAAATGGCAAACATCTACGTGAGACATTCTCATGAGTCATATTTTGTGAGACATGTCTCTTATTTGGATCATCCATGAAAAAATATTATTTTTTATGTTAAAAGTTATTTTTTATTGTGAATATCGGTAGGGTTGACCCGTCTCATAGATAAAAATTCGTGAGACCGTCTCATGAGAGACCTACTCCAAAAAAATTATCATTTAAGACGCATCTGGATTTTCAAATTCATCGACTTGTCGAGATAGATTAAATTCATATGAATTTCAAATCTATTCATTATGTTTAAAATTATTTTTCAAATAAAATATATTGAACAAAATCAAATCCATTAATCCAGACGCGACATGCTTCTAAATTTCTTGTCATCTCATCAATATAAGTAATGGTGTATGTACTACACGTTGAATTATCTAATTGAAAATCCCACATTTTACCTACCATTTCATTGAGCCATCGGACAACCGTACATGTGATAATGGGGATAAATTATTATTTTTTAAATGTTTTTAATAATTTTTATGTTATATAAAGTCCATAAGTGGCATGATTCGTATGGCTTCTCTCGAGTAAAAGGGTGCGATTTAAAAATTTTAACGGGAAAGGATAATTAATTGACATTCTGAATTTAAACAGCAAGAAGATTGAATTAAATTAAATTAAACTTGAACGCTTATTTTTTAAAAAAATATTATTGAAAATTATTCAAGACAACAATCTAGCTATAGATTAATTAAAAAAGACAAAAACTGGTGTAAGACGGTCTCACGGGTCGTATTTTGTGAGACATATATCTTATTTGGGTCATCCAAGAAAAAGTATTACTTTTTATGCTAAGAATATTACTTTTTATTGTGAATATCGGTATGATTGACCCGTCTCACATATAAAGATTCTTGAGACCGTCTCGACCTCCCATTTTCTTTTCGAATCTATATTAAAATGAAATGAAATCTATATATATATTTAAATGCTGTGCATGTATATATGTATAAAATATATAATATTTTTATTTTTTTCTGTGGATTTATTTATTATTTATACTGTATTGTTAATTATTATAATATAATTGGAGGACATGATCACTATTTGGGAATTGTGGGCACAACATATAAAGTCTGTCGAATGGCACGGAGGTCGACCACTTGTGCGGTGTGCCACCAATTCAAAAGACAACCATAGCCTGTAAATTACTCTAATTTTTAAGGTAAATATTTAAATAATCAATATTATGCAGCGATTTATTTTATTTCTAGGAAAAATAAATTCTTTTTTTTATATATAAAAAAAATTTGTACGTACATTTTTAAATAAAATTATGAGGAATAAAATAGGAGGCGTGGCGAGATTATTTATTGTGGAAGTTATGGGGAGTGGAGAGTAGTGAAAGAAGCATAGCATAGCATGCATGTGGTGGCCACTATTTCTGAGTTTCAAAGAGTCATTGGCCCCCACTTGCAATCCACGTGAATCCCATTCAATTAAATATATATTGAAAATTGTATTTTGATCGATGAGTACAGACGGTCTCACGAATCTTTATCTGTGAGACGGGTTAATACTACCGATATTCACAATAAAAAGTGATAGTCTTAGCATACAAAGTAATACTTTTTCATTGATGACTAAATAAGATATCAGTCTCACAAAATACGACCCGTGAGACCGTTTCACACAAGTTTTTCCTTGATCTATATATATTTATTTATTTGATCGTTTATGTTATCGAATTTCAATATTAGTTTAATAATTTTTTATTCTTGACAATTTTTTTCCTGCATTACCTCATCATTGTCACGTCGAGAAAAGTGACTAAATTTGTAAATAAAAATATAAAGATAATAAATTAAAACTGAAAAGTTGTAGGTATATGATGTAGTACTGAATTGAAGAAATCTTGATTATGATGTTTGGTCGCAAGGCGGCCGTTCACGTTTCATGTATTATTTGAAACAGATTATTGAAGGAATCAACCCAAAAACTGTGCTCTGATCAGCATGAAAACTACAGTTAATGCCAACCCCATAAATATATCGAGAGTGATAATCACCTATAGATTTATTTGAGCCATGTTTATTAAAATTTTGAAAGGTCTATTTTGTTTAACTTTTAGACTTATTTTAGTTAAACACAACAATACAACTGAACGTATCATATTGAGTCTATCTGTTATTGATATTCGTTTATTTTTCGGTATATATCTGTTATATGATATTATGTTGTGTATTGGAATCTTTGGGCACCTTGATTCGGTCCTGCTTAGGTAGTTGCTGACATCGAGAGTGAAGTCATATCTCTAAACAATGTTCAATGAGGCATGAATCAGCTCGATGATATTATGTATGATTGTTGATATCGATTATTCGACTCTTGACATCTTGAATATGTACGTGCATACATAAATGTTTATTTTAATTACGATATGATATATTAATTAACTTTGTTTTTAAGAGTATCAATAGTTTTACATGCATACATATTCGATTTAATACCTCACTTCTTTTCAATTATTTAAAAGGAGTTGGAATCCGTCTGGGCCGTAGCTCAAAACATTTAGATTTTCTAAGTTGGCATTTCTTATTTGGGCCTGGCACTCATTTGGTATATATAAAATGTACTAAAAAGTGTACGTGCATTTTATTTGAAAACGATTTTATTTGAGATAAAATTAATTAATATAATAAATAAAAATGAAAAGTATATTTTTTATAAATTCATCTTAATCAAATATATGAAGTTTGCATATTTTCACTTGTTTATTTTATATATTTTACTTTTCGTTATATCATTTTTGTTTGTTATGTCTTCTTCTCTTAAGTTTTTAGTTAAAATTAAAAAGTTTTTAGTTAAAATTTAAAATTTCCTCATTATATTTAGTATCGATTGTGTACCTTCTTAGTCGTAAATGAAATGTTGGTGACATATTTTATGCATCTCTTGAACTTCTAATACATTATATATGAAAATAACGATTTTCTGCTTAATCTAGATGATCGATTTTTTCAGAACAATAATATTGAATTAATTCAATAACATGCAATAACCAAATATCTTTTTGTTATAATAATTGCAATCGCATCAATGTACAGTGGAATTCTCCATTTTTCAGTCTATGACTAGTAACGTGTACTCAATATCATACGTTGTTAGGATCGACTAGGTGTTTAGAGAGGATGAATGAATACCTAGTAAAATTTTCGGCATGATTGTTTTGGGGTAAAAAAACACAATATCACTTTATCTCAACTCGTTTGAGATACAAGTCAGCAAGGTAAAATATATGCGTAAAAAAAGACTTGTGTTCAAAGTTGAATCAAATATATACTAACACGAGAATCGGTAGAGTCAGCTATCTCAATGTAAAAAATATTCACGATGTTCAATAGTTTTTCGATGATTAAAATATTGTTAGACAACAAATTGAAGCTGATTTTGATGGAGAAAATGGAGAACAAATGCAGCATCTTTTGGAGAATACACAATTTGCTAACAACGAGCAACGAGCAACAATCAATCAACACATTTCAATCAATGATACAAAAAATGAACAAAGATCTCAACGAGTTAGAAGAAGATCGACATGGATGACCGATTATGAGGTAACTGATATTAACCAAATTGAAGATCCATTTGTTTATTTTGCTCTATTTTCGTATTGTGACCCAATAGCTTTCAAAGATATCGTCAAAGAATCAAATAGCGAAAGACAATGAATGTTGAAATCGCATCCATCGAAAAAAATAAAACTTGAGAACTGATCGAGGTTCCAAAAGGTCAAAAACAATAGGTGTGAAGTGGATTTAAAAGAGTAAATTGGAAAAAATGGAAAATTCGACAAATTTAAGGTACATTTGGTAGCAAAAGATCACAAACAAGAGTTTTGAGTCGACTATAAAGAAATGTTTATTCTAGTTGCAAGGCATGATACGATCAGATTGGTAATTGCATTAGCAGCGGAACATTCATGATATATCTTTTAATTGGATGTGAAATCGACGTTCTTACATGGAGACTTGAAAGCGCGCGCGCGCACACACACACAATATCTGGAGGCACGCGCGCACACACACATATATAGATATATATATCGATCAACCTCCTATATCGATCAACCTCCTTGTTATATTAAGCTTGAAAATGAGCACAAAATGTATAAATTGGAGAAAGCTTTGTATGGGTTAAAGCAAGTCCCAAGAGCATGTTATAGTCGAACTGAGACTTATTTTTTTAAGGTGAGTTTTCAAAAATGTCCATCTGAGTATACACTTTGTACAAAATTGAAAAGCAAGGAAAAATTCTAATGTATATTGATGATCTTATATTCACGGGTAATGATAATGTCATGTTTAAAATTTTAAAGAGTCTATGATGGTTGAGTTTGATATGTCGGATCTTGGTAATATGCATTATTTTCTTGGTATTGAAGTAGTTGAATCTACTTATGGGATTTTTATTTACCTAAAGAAATATGTTCAAAATATTTTGTATAGATTTAAGATGGAGAAATGCAATTCTGCAAGTACTTCCGTAATGTGAGATTTGAAGCTAACCAAATATCGTGAAAGAAAAAAGATTGACAACACACTTTACAAGCAAATTGTTGGAAACTTAATGTGTATCACAAGGCTGGATATAATGTATTATTTTAGTATCATGAGCAGATACATGGAGAATCATACAGAAATGCATCTTTTAGCTGTCAAGAGGATTTTACGATACTTGCAATGAATACTAGAACTTGGTCTCTACTCTAAGAAAGGAGAACAATCAGGTTTGATGCCTTTTTGTGATATTGATTGTTAGATTTAATGGTGGTGATGAGAGTCAAAACCAGTAGACTATATAAAAGCTGTAGCTCTCGTATCGCGTTAACAAAACTAGTACTCTTCGAGTACTTATCAGCTTAGAAAAACCAGAAGCAGAACGTAGCTTTATAAGCAGAACTTAGCTTAATTAGAAGTAACTTAACTTCTTTTACTTGATCGTTACAATCTTAAATGTTATTGTTACTTTACCTAGTACTAACATTAATTGCATCACTAATGTTGTACAAAGTTATTTAATATGCCTTACCAATTTTGATATAAAGCAAAGACTGATTATTCTGAAAGCTTTCTGCAGGTACTTTGTTAGGTGATAAAGTCGATTCTATCAGAAGTCAAAAGAAGCCGTTTTGTTTACGTTGGACTCAAGCTTTCTATATATAAGAAGATCAATCTTTTATAGAAAACAACGTTATTATCATTATCAACGCAACGATTATTCTAACGTGAGTTTTGAGTTTTCATAAACTACTTATCTTCAAAGCTCAACATACAGAAAAGCAGCACACGCTTTATTATTCATATCCGATCTTCTGAGATCATTTTGTGTTGTTACTGTTTCATAACACTCTTCAAGCTAAACACTTTACTATATCATTGAGAAAAGTTTGTAAACTGGAAAAGAGTCTTTTCCAGAACTTTGTTGTATTCCTTTTTACGGAGTTGTGTAATTTAGAGTTTCAGTAGGCTAAAGGTAAGCCTTACTGAAGTGGGTGTGTACAAGTGTTGTACTGTAATATCAGAAGTCTTTTAGTGATGCCTTCTGAAACAGAAGAAGGGGAGACGTAGAAGATTTTATCTTCGAACTTCCAGAAACAACCACTGTTCTACTGCCTACTGTTTTATTATTTCTCATCGTACTCCATTGGACCGTTTCCGCACTTATTGTGATTTGCTGGATTTGCATTCAAACAAGACCAGCTATAATCTCTAACAGGATTCTAGCACCATTTGTAAAATCGTCAAACAAAGGAAAGAGTTTATTCACCCCCTCTAAACTCCTTATCGATCCCCAACAAGTGGTATCAGAGCAGATTTTTCTTGTTCTAAATATTTACAACATATATGGCACACTTCAGCAAAGTACCCATGTTTTCAAAAGAATATTTCGATGTGGAAGATCCGTATGCAAGCTCATCTTGCAGCTCAAGACGATGACATGTGGTTTGTCATCACAGATGGTCCACTGAAGATTTTAAAGCCTAACACTGTTATTGCTGTTACTGAGGGAGCACCTCAGATGGTTGAGAAGCACAGAAGTGAATGGACTGGCGAGGATAAAAAGAAAGTCAATCTAGACAATGTTGCGAAGGACATTCTCTACAAAACGCTTGATAAGAACACCTTCAGCAAGATCAAGATGTGTTCTACTGCAAAAGAGATTTGGGAAAAGCTCATCCAAATCTGTGAAGAAAATGAACAGAAAAAGGAGAAGAAGTTGTCTGTAGCAATGCAGAAATTTGAAAATCCCAAAATGAAAGTTGGAGAAACTCTGAATGAGTTTGATGAACGTTTCAGCAGCTTAGTTAATGAGCTAGCAGCTCTGGGGAAAGAATATGACAACAGAGAAATATCATTCAAAGTTATGAGAGCTTTACCCAGAGAATGGGATGTAAAAACCATGACTATGAGAGTATCTAAAGATCTGAACAAGTTAGAACTACAAGACTTGTTTGTAGACTTAAAAGCCTATGAGTTTGAACTTGAAGTGAGAAGTGGAGAAGAGCCCTCATCAAATCCACCTACCAAGGCTCTTACTGCTACTGCTGCAGTTGTTCCAAGTGCATCACCTGCTACTGCCATTGAAAGCACATTTGAAAAGACTGCTGAACAGATCAGCAACGATGCAATGTCTCTATTTGTGAAAAAGTTTTCCAGATTCATGAAGAAGAATCATCGAGCTTACCAGGGTCCTAACCGAAACTTTAAGAAGGATTCACCACCTGGTGACATGACGTGTTTCAACTGTGGAAAAGTCGGGCATTTCATCGTTGATTGCCCTAAGCCAAAGAAGGATGATCAAAAGAAAAAAGAATACAGGAGGAATGACAAAAAATCCAGAAGAGACCGTAAAACGATGATTGCAGAAGAAAGCAAGTCAAAATGAGCGGATTCTAGTTCTGAGTCTTCTGACTCAGAAAGTTATTCCATTGATAGCGACGCAGAAGAGATCAAATGTCTCATGGCAAACACTGAATCAACCTCGACATCTGGAGAGGTATTTGACTTTGACTCTAATGAATTTACACGAACTGATTTGGTTAATGCACTGCATGATATGGTAGAAGAGTATTCAAGACTTTCTCAATCATTCGAGGAAGTTAAAACTGAAAATCAAAACTTAAAGGATCAAATCAGTAAGTTTACTTGATTGCAAGAAAACAGCTGTGGTGATATAAAAGTTGAGATAAGTAAGTTGAAGACTGAGAATGACAGAGTAAATGCAGATTACCAGACTATGAGATCTGAGAATCAGAAGCTATTGGTTCTGTAAATGCATGGAACAAGTCTTCTGTTTCATTAGAGAAGATGCAAGAATTGCAGAAGCAATCTGGAGACAAGAGTGATCTCGGATTCAGCAATAGTGAAAGCACTTCTGAAACAAGTACTAAGTCAGAACTGGAAACAAGCAAAGGGAAATACATTCGTTTTGTTAAATCCAGTGTGGTATAGGAACCAGTAGTACCAACTGTTCGAGTTGAAAGGTTGGTAGATCAGACGAACAGAAGAAAGCATTATGGTATGGGTTATGTTGAACGTAAGGGAAGAGTCCACCAGAGTTATGGATCCAGTAGAGAATTCAACTCAGGAGGACAACCCTCGATGAAGGTTAGAAACAACCAGTACTATAATTCTAGACCTGTTCAGAAGAGATACAGACCAGACAACAAAAACAGAAGGGAAGAACAACATTCTAAGATGCATTCTGTTAGAGATAACAGACCTTCTATTGCAAACACATCTGTGGATACCCGAAGTACAAGGTCGCCTAGAATTGTATAAATGTGGGTTCCTAAAGGACTGATAAGGCTCGGACCCAAATGGATTGGGTACCAGTTACTAAAACTTGTGTTTGCAGGAACAGGAGAGGAAAACCAAGATCAGCAACTCCATATGGTATCTGGACAGTGGATGTTCCAGACATATGACCGGACAAAAGAATCTACTTTCAGAAATAATGAGTTGTACTGGACCAAAGATAACTCTTTTTGGGGACAACTCAAAAGGTAAAATCGTGGGTAAAAGTAAAATTATCCATGGTAACATCACTATATATGACGTGCTCTTGGTTGAAAATCTTTGTTATAATTTAATCAGTATTAGTCAACTGTGTGATAATGGTTATTCAGTAGCTTTTCAGAAGCACACATGCACAGTTAAAGATGCTGATGAGTTTACTGTATTAATGGGAAAAAGAGAAGACAACAGTTACAAAGTTTCTTGGAACATAGATCATGTTAATGTTCCTACACGTTTAGTTGCCTCCCTTAGTGATAAACATTAGCTATGGCAGAAGAGATTGAATCACCTGAACTTCAAGTCTATTAATTATCTCAAGAAGCAGAACATAGTTGATGGTTTACTTGATATTAATTTCGTTAAGAATCATGTATGTTCTGCATGTCAACTTGGTAAACAAGTAAGTTCTAGCTTCAAGAATAAAGGTAGTAAATCAACTTCAAGCTGTTTGGAATAATTGCATATGAAATTATTTGGTCCAATCCCTATCATGAGCTTATGGGGAATGAAGTATACACTTGTTGTTGTTGATGACTTCTCTAGATTTACTTGGGTGATATTTCTTACTGGAAAAGATCAAACCAGTAGCCTCCTGATCAAGCTTCTGAAAAGGATTCAAAATGAAAAATCAGTTTCTGTCATTAAAATCAGAAGTGATCGGGGCACTGAATTTACTAACAAGATTCTTGAGTTATATCTAGATGAACAGGGAATTCATCATGAATATTCAGCTGCCAGAACGCCTCAACAAAATGAAGTAGCTGAGAGGAGAAACAAAAATATTAAAGAAGCTGCTAGAACAATGCTAGCAGATGCAGACATCTCTCAGCGCTTCTGGGCAGAAGCAATCAACACATCATGTTACACACAAAACAGAACCATGATAAACAAAAGGCAAAATCAGACTCCATATAGGATATGGAAAGGGAGTAAGCATAATGTATCTTATTTTCATGTATTTGGTTGCAAATGCTTTGTGCACAATAATGGTAAAAATCATTTGTCTGCATTTGATTCAAAATCAGATGCTGGATTATTTCTTGAATATTCAGTAGTGAGCAAAGCATTCAGAATTTTCAATAATAGAACTCTTAATGTTGAAGAATCTATTCATGTTGTTTTTGATGAAGATAGCAGTGCTCTTGAAATTTCTAACGTGTCAAATCTAAGTAACAGATTAGATAGGATTCATCTGGAACTGGATAGTGAAGATGATGCAGAACCAAGTGTCAAAGATGCTCAAAATCTAGAACCAGACATTCCTCTGGTAGAACCAGTTGTTCAGACACAGGACACCCCAGAACCAGAAGTTGACATTCCAGAATCTGCTACTGCTTTAGTTGAGCATGATCCGAATCCATCAAACCAGGGAAAAATTTCTTTAAACCCTTTTGTTTGGAGAAAATTTCACCCTCCATCTTTGGTCATTTGTATTCCAGCAGCTCCATTAAGAACCAAAAGGCAAATGATTAATGAATATATGCATGCTGCTTTTATCTCTCAGGATGAACCAGAAGATTGAAAAAGCTCTTCTCGATCCCAGTTGGATTGAAGCTATGCAAGAAGAGCTTAATCAATTTAAAAGAAATGAAGTTTGGTTTCTTGTACCTAGACCATCTCATCAAGCTGTTATTGGAATCCGGTGAGTATTTAGAAACAAGCTAAATGAAGAAGGTATTGTTGTCAGAAATAAAGCAAGACTGCTGGCTCAATGTTTCAGACAAGAAGAAGGAATAGACTATGATGAGACCTATGCACCAGTAGCAAGGCTTGAAGCTATCAGAATATTCTTAGCCTTTGCTGCTTTCAAAAACTTCAAAGTTTATCAGATGGACAGTGAAAAGTGCCTTCCTAAATGGTCTACTGCAAGAAGAGATCTACGTTGAACAACCTCCAGGTTTTATTGATCATTTCTTACCGCATCATGTGTTTAAATTACACAAAGCCCTGTATGATTTAAAACAGGCACCTCGAGCTTGGTATGACACGCTCTCACAATTTCTTGTCGATCATGACTTTAAAATCGGCACAGTAAACAAGAATTTGTTCACTTTAGTTAAGAATAAGCAAATTCTATTGGTACAGATTTATGTTGATGACATTATCTTTGGGTTAACTAACCCCAAATTATGTGCAAAGTTTTCTAAATTAATGCAGAAACAATTTGAAATGAGCATGATGGGAGAATTGACATTCTTCCTAGGACTGCAGATTAAGCAACTTGATCCTGAAATCTTCATAAATCAGGCTAAGTTTACTAAGGAACTACTGAAAAAGTTTGGCATGAAACATGCTCTGCTGCTTCCACTCCAATGAGCTCATCTACTAAACTTGATAAGGATGAAATGGAATTTCAGTAGAGGTAACTCAGTATCGTGGTCTAATTAGTTCATTATTATATTTTACTGCCAGTAGACCTGATATTATGTTTGTTGTTTGTATTTGTGCAAGATTTCAATCTAACCCTAAGCAATCACATTACATTGCTGCTAAACATATTCTGAAATACTTAAAGGGCACTCAAAATGTCGGCCTTTGGTATCCCAATGATTCTTCTTTCAATCTTATTGGATATTCAGATGCTGACTATGCAGGTTGCAAACTGGATAGAAAAAGCACAAGTGGTTTTTGTCAATTTCTTGGTAATAGGTTGATCTCCTGGTTCAGTAAAAAGCAGACTTCCATAGCTACGTATACTGCAGAAGCAGAATACCTTGCTGCTGGAAGCTGCTGCTCTCAAATACTGTGGATGCAACAACAACTTAAAGACTAGTGGAGTTCAAGCCTCTGAATCACCTATATTATGTGACAATACCAGTGCTATTGCAAATACGCATAATCCAGTACTTCATTCCAGAACGAAGCACATTGACATCAGACATCATTTTATTAGAGATCATGTGCAGAAGAAAGACATTCGTCTGGAATATGTCCCTACTGATCAGCAAGCAGCAGATATCTTTACTAAACCTTTGCCTGAGAATAAGTTTTCTTATTTTCGTAATGTTCTCGGTTTAATTGATTTATCTTAATTACTGTTTACTATCTTCTGTTTTCTTTTTTGCAGTAAGTAAAAGCAGAACAAGAGATATGACAAAATGAGATATTTCATTCATGAAACTAGATGCATTACATTCTCTAATCTATTACAATTGTTGATTTCAGCAGTACTGAGAACTTCAGCAGGACCTAACTAGGCGCTACTGGAATCATCCCCTTCTTCGCGTGGTCATGGTTTGTAGAAGGGATGATTCCGCAGCCTAGTCTTTCTAACACTATGGAATCATCCCCCTCTCTTTGCATGATCGTGGTTTGTGAACGGGATGATTCCTCATACTGTCAAGAAAATACTCAAATTATAGATCGAGATATTTCTTCCAAGTCTTCATATCTTGGAAAATGATGTCTTCAGACATCACCTTACGAGAAGCTGGAAGTTGCCTTTGTTACTCATCTGCTGAATCAGACTCTGGAGAAGACTCCGAGAGAATATTTGCATCATCCATTTGTTTTGATTTGTTATTTGTGTAAATGACTTAGTTTGTGAGCTTGTAGGTATTTATAGTAAGCCTCGGGGAAGCTAAAGAGCCACTTGTCTGTTCATTTCATGCACGAATATCAAGAGTTATCTGTCTTTCCTTCAGATCTCGTATCTTCGCTTTTAATATTTATTTATTATTTGCATTTATTCAGGAGGAATTTTTTTCTGATATTTCCGTGCCATGTCATAAGCAAAAGAATATTTGTCTTTTCGATAAAACAATGTGTCTACTGGTAGTTACAAAAGTGCTGGATATATTTCAGAACTTATGATTTCCAGTAGATATTATCATAAGACGACAAATCCTTTTATGATTTTCTTTAATAACCGCTTGTACAGCCCGCCTCTTTCATTTTATTTTAAAATTTTGGTGTACCTGACACTCTCTGTTTAACCTTTCAAAAACTCAACAGCAAACATACTGACACGTGTCTTTATGTTTCTCTGACGGCTGTACATTTTGATTATTAACCGCCTTTTCGATCTCATTTCACCTTTTTACGATTTCAGACTTTTGCTTACTAGCTACTGCTTTCTCTCGCATTCATCTACTACAGAATCTACTTCGAATTCTTTTTGCTTGCAGAAATGGCTGGAGCTTAAACTCTAAATGCTTATCAAGTCAACTTTGCATCGGTTCTGACCATCAAAGACGAGAATCTTGTTAAGATGTTCAAAGCAATTGAAAAATCTGGTCTCCGAAGGTTTTTGGAAGCACCTGCTATCATATACAAGACTACTCTCTTGGATTTCTACGCCAAAGCAACCGTCGAGGAAGAGAAAATCATTTATTCCCAGGGAGGTGCATCTATCTCCGTTTATGCTGTACTATTGAGATCGACTTTCTTTCTCCATGCTCAGGTATCTCTGACTTGTCTGATATTTCTAAGGAGGAGATGTCCACTGCTCTTACCTCCTTCTCAGCTTCTGGAGAGGAACTCTGTCTCTCTTGCTTCAAAAAGCTTCTGAAAATGGAATATCAAGTGCTTGTCGATATCGTGGCAAAGGCACTTCTGGTCAAAGCTGGTACGTTTTATAAGCTGACCAAGGAGAAGGTACAAATGATGGTAGCTATCACTTCTGACTTTAAGGTGGACTGGAGTCGATTCTTGTTCAGAATCATGAAGGATATGGTTGTGAGGAAAGCTACTGGTTTTGCTGTTCAGATCAGCACGATGTTAAAGGATGCTGGTTTGCCTCACACTTCTAAATAGGATGCTTCTTTTGTAACAATGGCCGATGCTGCCAATGTACTTGCTTTGAGGCCAAAACCAACTGTGGCCGAGTTTGTTGCTCTGAAGAAAGAGGTTGGTGATGCTCAGACTGAGGCTCAAGTGCCTCAAAAGAAAATCAAGAGAAAAAGAGTGGTTGTCTCCACTGATTCGGATAAAACAGTATCTGAGGAGTCTGCTTCTCCAATCAAGGCATCATTCCTTGCCGCCCTAGCAAGAAAAAAGCTCGCTCAGTTCTCCGCCTCAAGAAAACAGCAGCCGTTGCTGATTTAGACACTGTCCCTTAGAGACAAGTGTTTCCAGAAGCCACCTCATCCCAACCAGAATCTGTCCCAGTCTCCAAACCAGCAGTCACATCTACTATCACCACCTCTACTTCTATTCCGACTTTCAGACCCTCGTCTGGAGTCGTTTTTCGAGAATCTACTGCAGGGTATTCTGCCTTTAGATCCGTACTGCCTGCCTCCTCTTCAGATAAAGGCAAGGGTAAACTTGTTGCAGAACCATAATCTTGGCGCCAAGTCATCTGTTCTCACTGCTATTGATCTTCACTTGGAGAAGATTGAAAAATCTACAGTGAAGACATGATTTTGTTTGATGATTGGCTGAAAATCAGAATTCTCCACCCAATCACTTATTTGAAAACACCAGGTGTTTATGCGATAATGGTGAAAAATGAGAAGAAGGTCTTTGACTCTGCCAAGACCGAAAATGTTATTGCGGCAATGAGTAGACGAAGGTACATTCTTGAGCAGTTGAAGTGTCAGAAGCTTGAATCTGCTTTAAAGACTCTTAAGTCTAATTTCGACTCTATGATTCCTACTGCTGCTCAAGATCAGAATGTCATCCAAATTTTGACCGATAGACTGAAATTGATGAATGAGCAACTTCTTGCTCAAGAACAGGCCTTTGGAGAGCCTGTACAGTATCATGTAGGCTTCATCCCAGACTTTATTCAGAATGAGCCAGTTGAGGAAAGGACCACAGCTCCATCAGAAGCTAAGGTCTCTAGTACTCCTGCATCCCTGACGATGCCTACTCAATCCTCCTCTTTGATTTATGTTCGAGAATTGGCTTCAGTTGATGAAGTCATTCAATATATTGCTCTTATTGTATCTACTGCACCAGAAGCAGATCGGGCTGATGATGTGGTCCAACCAGAAGCTCGACCAGCAGACCAATCCATGGCAGAATCAGATGCTACCCCATCTCAATCACTGCCGAATCTAGAGGTATTCTCTGCTGAACATCAGGCGGAAATGAAAACTATTTTGAATGTTCAATCTAAATCTATTCCAGCCGCTGAGCAACTGGAAGCCACGGAAGCTACCCAACCAGATCAGAGTGCAGCTCCTGAAACAACTACTGTTGGAGGCACTTCTGCAGAACAGACTACTGCTCCTTCTACTGCTCAACTAGAAGATGCCCCTTCTACTGCTTTGATTATCCATCCTGCTGATTCTCCTGCTCACAACGATCGTCTCGCAGAGATCAGAAAGAGTATGCTCTAAAGGACACCGTCCCCAGCAGAAACAACGTTTGATCTTGAATTCGAGATAGATATTCTGAGGAAAAATCTTGATAATCTGTCAGAGATTGTTAAACAGTTGTCTTTTGAACATGCTGGTGAGGTTAGTGCCACAAAATTCTTCCGTGACTGCATCTCAAAAAAAGTCACTGGCATGGCAGAATCATTGGCCAAACTACATGTCGAAATCAGCCTTTTCAGACAAAATGTTGTCTTAAGTCACGCCAGCATCTTGCTTGGTCAATCTGACATCATTAAAACTGTCTCTGATCATGATTCGGCTATTCAATCAGTCTCCACCAAAGTAGAAGCCTTGGACTCGAAACTTGTAACTATTGATGCCAAGATTGAGTCTCAATCTCAATCTGTTCTTGATCTAAATGAACGAGTTTCGAATCAGGCACCATTTCCGGAGATGCTGAATAATGGCATTCTTACTCTTACTGGCCGAGTGGATGACTTACTCACTCGTGTTCAAGCCAATGATGCCAAAAAGGGGGAAGCAGAAGGCAGAGAAGAAGGCAGATCTGGAGGACATCATGCAGAATCCTCCTTCAAAAACCAAGATCCTCAGGATGAGGAAACAATGTTCAGAGACATTGGAACGGATGATTAAATTCTTTTGAACTCTGTTTTACTGTTTGTTTGTTTATCGATTATCTTATTTGCTATCTACTTTCATATTCTTCGATACTAACATCTAGGTTTTGGCATCACCGTAAAGGGGGAAATTGTTAGATTTAATTGTGGTGATGAGAGTCAAAATCAGTATGAAGCGATAGCTAAAACCAGAAGACTATATAAAAGTAAAAGCTCTCGTATCGCGTTAACAAAAGCAGTACTCTTCGAGTACTTATCAGCTTAGAAAACCAGAAGCAAAACGTAGCTTTATAAGTAGAACTTAGCTTAAGCAGAAGTAACTTAACGTCTTTTACTTGATCGTTACAATCTTAAATGTTACCGTTACTTTACCTAGTACTAGCATTAATTGCACCATTAATGCTGTACAAAGTTATTTAATACGCCTTACCAATTTTGGTATAAAACAAAGAATGATTATTCTGAAAGCTTTCTGCAGGGCCTTTTTTAGGTGATAAAGCCGATTCTATCAGAAGTCAAAAGAAGCCGTTTTGTTTACATTGGACTCAAGCTTTCTAGATATAATAAGATCAATCCTTTATAGAAACAACGTTATTATCATTATCAACGCAACGATTATTCCAATGTCAGTTTTGAGCTTTCATAAACTACTTATCTTCAAAGCTCAATATACAGAAAAGCAGCACACGCTTTATTATTCATATCCGATCTTCTGAGATTATTTTGTGCTGTTACTGTTTCATAACTCTCTTCAAGCTAAACACTTTACTATATCATTGAGAAGAGTTTGTAAATTGGAAAATAGTCTTTTCCAGAATTTTGTTGTATTCGTTTTTACGGAGTTGTGTTACTAAGAGTTTCAGTAGGCTAAGGGTAAGCCCTACTGAAGTGGGTGTGTACAAGTGTTGTACTGTAATATCCAAAGTCTTTTAGTGATACCTTCTGAAACAGAAGAAAGGGAGACGTAGAAGATTTTATTTTCGAACTTCCAGAAACAACCACTGTTCTACTGCCTACTGTTTTATTATTTCTCATCGTACTCCATTAAATCGTTTCCGCACTTATTGTGATCTGCTGGATTTACATTCGAACAAGACCAGCTATAATCTCTAACAGGATTCTAGCATCCTTTGCAAATTCATCAAATAAAGGAAAGAGTTTATTCACCCCCTCTAAACTCCTTATCGATCCCCAACAGTGATTATGCAGGAGATCGAGATAATAGAAAAAGAACTTCAGGATATGCTTTTCTCTTAGATTCAACGGCTGTTCCATAGACTTCGAAGAAGCAATCAGTTGTTACTTTATCAACCACTGAAGCTGAATTTGTTGCAGCAACTTCATGTATATCAAGCTATTTGATTGAAAAAATTCTTGAAGAGCTTAAATTCAAGAATCATGATTCTATTTATTGTGATAATAGTTCAGCCATAAAACTATCAAAGAATTCAGTCCCACATGGAAGAAGCAAGCACATTGATGTCAAATATCATTTTTTAAGAGAACCTCACAAAGAATGAAACAATTAATCTCATCTATTGTAGAAGCAAAAACCAAGTAGCTGACATATTTACTCGGTCCCTCAAACTACCTGCATTTCAGAAACTAAAAGAGCTACTTAGTTTTATCACACTACATAACAAGTTTGAGAGAAGGTGCTCTTATTAAATCGATGTTGACCTTATCGATTTAAGGGGAGATTTTTGAATTGTTAAAAATCTATCAGTGCAAATTCTAAACCCATAGATTTATATGTTCATTTAAATGGAAGTTTAAAAAATAAAGTTCGAACCATTTTTGGTTATAAAACATGTATATATTTATTTTACTTGTAGTTTAAAAAATTAAGTCCGAACCATTTTTTATCATAAAACATAGGAAATATATTGTACTGTTAAAAAGATATTAATATTAGCACACTTTTCATGTGAAAGAATGCATATTAAAAAAATACGTAATATTCGACCTTTTTATTTGAAATAATGAAGAGTTATGTATCAATTAAATAAATTAATTAAAAAATATATCAATTATTAACTAATAGTGAGAAAAAGAATGCATATTGATGTATCAATCTATCAATTAAATAAATTAATTTTATTTAACTTGAAATTTAAAAAATTAAGTTTTGTACCTCTAACAATAAATTTATATTTTCATTTAATTTGAAGTTTAAAAAATGAGAACATACATTAATCATATATAAATCAATCAATTAACAAATATTCGAATAATATTATATGATTGTGTCAATCTTAATAAATCGATGAAATCACAATATATTATTATTATATTACAAAAAATAAAGAACTAAAATTATTCATATCTTCATGACCTCACAATTATTTCAGATACAATAAAACACCACCATCTAAAAATATTTATTTAAGCTAACTTTATTTATTGAAATCAATGCAAATCAAATATTAGATAATTAACATTGTAGTGATGAATATTATAGATAGATATAAATGAGATAACAAAAAACTAAATATTTATTTAACTTTAAGTTAAAAATATTAAGTACGAACCATTTTTTTATAATAGAAAATATATTGTAGGTTTAAAAAATACAAACCACAAATCGATATGTTCATTTAACTTGAAATCTAAAAAAATTAAGTGTGAATCACTAACCACAAACTTATATGTTCATTTAACTTGAATTTTAAAAAATAAAGTCTGAACTATTTTTTGTTATAAAATGTAGATTTTTAATTTGAAATAATGTATAGTTATGTATCAATTAAATTAATTAACTAATTAAATTAAAAAAATCGATTATTAAGTTATAGTGTAAAAAAGAAATCAAAGTAACGTATCAATTAAATAAATTAGTTAATTAGATAATTAAATCAGAAAATCACAGTAAATAAATAAATAAAACATTAATTAAGAAATAGCGACAAAATTGGATATTAAGTGAATTTATAAATCAAACTCGTGTGTTTGATGCACAATTTTGAAATGTCCACTTATTAAGAAAATATATAATTTTGTTATATTGTTCATTTATCATGCCCACTTATTTGATTATTGTTGCGGTGACAATCATATATTCTATGCACAATCTTGAAATGTTTTATCACACCTGATACGCCACCATAAACCTCTCATCTGAAAGGAGAAACGTGTTCAAATCCACGTAAAAACGAAAAAAATCCTCCGATCTCTATCTCGATATTGTAATGGAAAAAAAAAACTCATCTAAGATAATATGAACTATTTTTAAGGGCAATTAATCTACTTTTATTATGACAAAGTGTTCCCCGATTTTGTACTATCTAGTATTCATATGTACTTGACTACTTACAAGCAATAATCATTGCACGGAGCATAATAAAATCAATATTATAACTCGTACTAGAAGAATATTCTATTGCAAGAAAATGAAAATTTGAATAAAAAAGAATAAATTTTTATTATAAAAAAAAGTATAGAGTAAAAATAAAGAATCATTTGATATGCCTCTTCTTGTTTGGTCTTGCTTCATCTCCAACAGAGATTCTTATGCAAAATCTTGTATTATCACGTCATCATATCGAACAAGGCACTCTTCATTACAACTGAGGATCCTCTGTTATATGCTGGAATGGTGATAGGGAAGAACATTTGCCTTACTCCTTCAGATTTTACTATAGGAAATATGATCCCGTATGCACTCTGCGCAACGAAATATAAATAAATTTTATCAGACACGACGAATGCGATTTTCAGTTGTCTTATGGGGATGAAAACTGGGATTTGATGAAAGATCATACGTAAAATTTAATTATTCCCTAGGTGAAAGAACTTACAGAAAGTAATCTGGCTCCAAGCATAAGGCGTTTAGGCGAAGGAAACGGTAGCAAAAGTCGTCCCACGCCATATAAGGCGACAGCAAAGAAGTGTGTAACCAAGCTCATAGGCCTTGGATTCAAACCAGACAGCAGTGCGATTGGTCCTTGTGAATACATCCCTCCCAGGCTCAAATAATCGAAACAAGCCTCGCGCATTTCCTTGCTGGCTTGATCTGGTGCAGGGCAGAATACCTTGTAAAGGGCTCCTGCTAATGTGTTTATTGTGGATGCCACTGGCTGTAAACCAAAAGAAATAAACTTATATTGGTGTTGGAAGTTCGCTTCTTTTGTTTTTGATAACGCTTCAATATTTTTACCTTTCTGAGGGTGTAGAAGGATTCGAGATGTTTGGTGAGGGCAGCTGCATCGCTGAAATCTTCGACAGGTCGTAGGAGATCTCGAAGGACCGCCACATCCGAAAGGGCAACCGTCATTCCTCCACCAGTCAACGGGTGGCGCATGTTGAATGCATCACCGAGCAAGATTGCACCAGGAGTGGGCAGTGGAGAGGCTGGCATGCTTCTGTTTGGCATTGATCTTATGTCTCCTGTCTCGATTTTTTTAACAAACGCATCACGAAGCTCGGTTGGAAGCTGAAAATCAAGCCAAAAGAGTTCAAGAAAATTTCATCAGACTCGAATAGAACTCCAAGGATCACGCATTGGCAATAATTCTGAATCTTTGTCATTAATATACCTGAGGAGCCACTTTGGTTTTCAAGTACTTGGCCATATCTCCATTAGAGATTGAAGGCAACTTTTGTCCCGGGACGTCCACTAAACATCTGACCTCGGTGCTGCTAACCGGATAGAACAAGATCGGTGACGGATTTGCCAAAATAACATGTCCATGGTTCGGTTGAGGCAGGTTGCCGTTCTCTAAGTTCAGTACCATACCAACAAAGTGTGATACAATATCTACCTGCAAAATGATTGTAAAAATTGTTAAAATTGAGAATCTTTTCTTGTTAAGATTACCTTTAGATAAGGCAGAGTTCTCAGATTTTACCTGGGGTACGCACAGATTTTTCCTCAAGTTTGAAAAACATCCATCACAGACAATAGTCAGAGGTGCATATGCTTTAGCATCTTGTCCATCTTTGTTCTTGTACTTGACTCCTTTAACGGTCCCCTTCTCTTCTATTAAAGACGTAACGGTTCCTTGTTCCATTCTCACACTATATAAAGATATAAATCATCATGTTATAAGAAATTTATAGAAAATATCGACGTCAAAAGTTAGCCAAAAACAAGCCATACTTGGGAAGCGACGCAGCCTTCTGGCGTAGCCTTTGGATGAACCGGCCGTGGTGAAAACTTCTTCCGGAAACATCTGAACTGAATTCTTGCAACGGGTAGCTTAATTTGGCATATTTTCCTTCTTTGTAAAGCACATAGCCATACACTTGCTGAGAGTCGATCCCGCTCACACATTCTATAACCGTAAATCGAAATTAGTATATACATAAAAAAAATAATGTATTTGCTCAAGAAATCTCAAGCGACTAAAAGATGAATGTATTTCAAAGTTTTGAGGATATCAGATCATATCTTACCCTCCATTCCCAGTTCCACTAACTTCAGGTAGCCTCCTGGTTGTAGGAGCTCACCAACTATTCTGTCAGGTTGGCTTAAATCCCTCTCAATCACTTGAACCTGTCGCCCATCCTGTTAATTGATACAACAAAAACAGCACATTAAACATGATTGTAGGCGAGTGAGTTATCTGCACCTGATGCAGATCCAAAAAGAACTCAACGAAGTGTACATTTAGTAAGCATGAAAATCAGATTGAATTTCCGCATGGAAATGTAAATCCAACTTCAGATTCTTGAAGTAGCAGATTTGAAAAAAAGTGGCAACCATATATCTCGCATTCACCTACAACTTGCATGCATGAATTGTACACAAGAATCATGAACAAGTAACAAACACGTTATAAAACTTTAACATATTTATTCGACTAGACAATCTCCCCCGACCGCAAACAGAGTTCGCCTTGAATAACATCATGTGTCACTCATAAGAATCATATCATATCAATAGAATGAACAAAGAAAGGATGAAATTATTTGTCGTACCTTAGCCAAACTATAAGCAAGTGCAGAACCAGCTACACCCGCACCAACAATGACAACATCCGGTGGCCCGTCAGTCCGGAGCTTGACAACATTTTCCGATCTTTTCTTGACACCGGAATCTCTACTCTTCTCTATCTTAGTATTTCTACCCTTACTTTCAGGCAATGAGTATAGCAAAATCAACCCCAAAACTAATGCAATGAACCCTCCAACTGTATATAATTCGATTGAATTTTGCATAAGATCAATTTCCATTGTATTCACTAGTTAAATATGATCTATAACTTAGTTTGTCAGACGATGCTGCTTGATGTCTGGTTTGAGAACGAACATCCCTTTATATATAAGATGGTAAAGTGAAGGTAGTGAGTGAGAGCTCTCCAAGTTGGACATTGGTTGGTCAAACGAAGTTGGTTAATTTTACATACAAATTGGTGAAAACACGTTTCTTGAGGAAAACCGTGGGAAATTAACAAACCAGTGGTGGAACTACATTTTGACTCACACGACTTTAGTTTGTTTCGGTATACCAAAAGTTGGCATAGAGATAATCAGACCGAACAAGTAGGGTCCAAATCTCAGAATAATTTTCCGGACCGGAGAATTGTTCCTAATGCTAGTGAACAAATGTTGGAATACTTGACATGGTTCATATCAAATAACTATTTCGAAATTTAGTTAACACGTGAAATATATACATTTTTTGATGTGAGAACTTGCCGACGTTACCTTTGATGTTTTCGGGCTAGCGCAGTAGTCTGCAAATCAAATATAATAATAAGAACTTCGCTTGTCCGCATGATATACGAGTGTAACTTGTAAATTTTTTTAAAAAGATGTTTATAAATTTAAAATATTTAACATGTAACAAATAAAAAAATTTAAAAATTAAAATAAATAAAATGATATAAGACCTTAATTTTGATATCAAATTTTAATTTGTTTTAGATTTTATCTTTAGCTTTTTAAATAAAAAAAATTGGCGCCCCAAAAATTATTAAGTATTTGAGTAGGTCTCTTGTGAGACGGTCTCACGAATCTTTATCTGTGAGACGGTCAACCCTACCGATATTTCAAATAAAAAGTAATACTCTTAGCACAAAAAGTAAAATTTTTTATGGATAACCCAAATAAGCGATCCGTCTCACAAAATACGACCCATGAGACTGTCTCACACAAGTTTTTGCATAAGTATTTAAATAAAAAAATTTTAACCTAAATTTTTTTATGCCTCTCTATTTTTAGGTATACTTTAGTTATTTTATTTTTGATTTACACCTAACAAAAAATATGACTAACTTTCTAAATATGAATTTTTTTTGTTAACATAAAAAAAATATTTTATTTAAGTTGTTTTGATAAAGTATTATTTTATAATAAACGGAAGTAATTGGTGTATGTATGTATAGAAAAGGAATTGATCTGATTTGTATTTACAAAAAATTTAATAATTTTTTATAAAAAATAATATATTTTAATAAATCGGATCTAGTTGAAGATCCATCTTCCAAATTTAACACGATCTTATAACATTTTTTTGTGAAATAAAAGTAGGTGGATATTTTTAATTCAATGGAGGATTAAAGTAGGAAATTGACTTTCGATTATTAATTGTAAAAACAAAAAAGAAAGAAATTTCCTTCTACTTGTCTAGTGATTTGGTCAAGTTATTTAAAATATCAATTATTAAATATAGAAATATTAAATATTAAGCATGCAACACGTTGCATTTCATTAAAATAATATGCCGTCAAATCAACTTTTAGGCCCAATAACCCATATCTTAGTCCAGATTGAGGATTCGGCCCAGCCCATATTCCTGATATTCCCGCGAATATGATTACTTTGGCGGGAGCGAAGAAAGTGGAATCCTCCCATTTCCGCTTCTGCAGCTGCTGTGAGTGTGGAAACACCGCTACTGCGTGGTTTTGATTCTGTGTTGAGAGCGGGAGATGGAGGTGGTGGTGGAGGAGGAGTTCTCGGTGTGGAAGAAGAACACGCCGTTGTTGTACGACCTCGTTATCTGCCACTCTCTCGAGTGGCCGTCTCTCACGGTTCAGTGGTTGCCGTCGCTGTCTCTGTCGCTGTCGCAGTCCGGAGGCGGTGATCTGTCCGTTCATAAGTTGATTCTGGGTACGCACACTTCTGATGACGTCCCCAACTTCCTCATGGTCGCGCATGCTTACCTTCCCCGAGACCCCACCTCTGCGATCGAAGTCGACCTCGATAATTCAGTTATTCCCAAGGCCGGTGATGTTTGAACGATAAATATATTATTGCGCTTGAATAAATGCATGCACAGAAGCTTTTGTGAACGTGTGTTTGTTTCTCTGGTTTCTACTTGTATATTTAGTTTATGTTTGTATGAGCACCAACTGCTTGATTGAATGCGTGGCCCATTTTTTTTAGTCTGGTAAAGGTGAAGGGCTTATTTGAGTTTACATTATTCATTAGCTAAGATGAAATTTGATTTTAGCGCTCTAGTTAACTATTTTAATTTATGCATCTGTCTTGTATGCAATGCTACATTTTTTTTTGGCAGAGACAAAATTATTGAATAATTATTCATCGTTCTGTAATGCTTAAATGTCAGATGCATGCATTTTCTGTTAAAATTGTTTTCCTTTGCTTCCAGACATGCTCAACTCCACATATTCTTGTACAGTCAAAGGGGATTCTATTCTTGTTCTATTTCGAAAGTCCCAGACTTGCTAAGACGACAATTCTTTCACCATTTGGGGTTCAATTCCAGTCGTTCGCCTGTTGTTCCATAGATCGAAATATTTTTCAGTCTTTATTTTCATTTACCAAACCATTTCAATGGCAGATTGTGGGTTTATGGTACCATCTATCTGAGTTACTATATTTTTCTCTTGGTGGTAAACCACAATCCTTACCGAAAGTGTTGAAGTAGATCATCTAGTTGCAAGTTGCTGACTCCAAAATACATTTCTAACTATAGGTAGAGATAGTTCAAAAGATACAAGTTGATGGAGAAGTGAACAGGGCCCGCTGCATGCCACAAAATGACGCAATAGTTGCTTCAAAGACAAATGGTACTGAAGTATATGTGTTCGACTGTACTAAGCAATTGTTGAATACCAGACATGGTTGTAGTGATCCTGACTTGAGATTGAAGGGACATGAAAAAGAAGGATATGGTTTATCATTTAGCCCTTCTAAAGAAGGATATCTTCTAAGTGGTTCAAATGATTGCAAAATTTGCTTGTGGGATATTTCTGCAACGCCTCAAGATAAAGTACTTGACGCTAAATATATTTACGAGGTAACTTGTTGACTCTGTACTTTTCCTACTATCTTTTAGCAGTATATTTTTTTAACTCGAACTTTCAATTGGTTTTTAACTCCTAATTTTTATCATAATTGATATAGGGCCACGATAATGTGGTTGAGGATGTGTCATGGCATTCCAAGAATGAAAATTTATTTGGGTCTGTGGGAGATGATTGCAAGCTAATGATATGGGACTTGCGCACAAACAAGTTCCAACACTCTGTTATTGTACACGAGAAAGAGGTGAAAGATTTTTTGCTGCATTTTTCTTTTGCAATTTGAATTTTTTCCTTATTTATCTAGCTTCTAACGTGCCTCCTTTTATCCATCAAATTTTCAGGTGAACTATTTATCTTTCAATCCATTTAACGAGTGGGTTTTGGCCACTGCTTCCTCCGACACTACAGTTGGGCTGTTCGACATCCGGAACTTGAGTTCTCCACTGCATGCTCTCAGCAGTCATATGTATCTCCTTTTATTCCTTCGATTTTTATAGAAATAAGTTATGATCAGCTTCTCCTACATGGAATTTTTTTTAAGTTTAGTATTTTTCCTCAATTTCAAAATCCGGATTTAAAGATGTCTCGAAAATCGGTACATATTCTCTCACATACTTCTTCCTAATGTAAAGGCAATTTCTATCGATGAGGTTTATTTTGCATACTGCATGGGTTTTTTTTGGTTGACCACTAAAGACAATTCTTGCTTGAAATCAACATTATTTACAGTCATTGCCTCGTGAAAAAATAGGATCAACTGAGTTATAGCAATAGTGAAAAAAAATCAATCAGCTTACACCCTTCATGAACTAGTGATAGTAAGCTGTAAAATGATGTGGAATCCTTGTGTTTTGGTTAAAGTAAATAGCTCAATTTGAAGATTTAGAATAATAATCTGAGCTTGTATTTTGCACAATCACTGGACCTATTAAAAAACAACACAAGCATACAATTATTGCAGTTGTTGGTCCTATAGAACTAGTGGTTTGTCCCCGTCTACCCTAAGTTGATTATGTTTTACAAGTAATAATGTTTTCCCCGTGAAACAAACCCACTAATCTTCTCAAGTATGAAAAGCTAATGGCTACCATATACTTTGCATTTCATGCACAGGGAGGAGGTATTTCAGGTAGAATGGGATCCTAACCATGAAACTGTTCTTGCATCTTCTGCTGATGACAGGAGATTGATGGTTTGGGACATTAACAGGTACGCTTTATTAAGCATTTTACATTAATAACTCGTGGATTATGTTTCTCGTGCTTCTTATCACTCACTTGTCTCGAGTCTTTATGTTTTTAGAGTGGGAGATGAGCAATTGGAAGGTGAAGCAGAAGATGGTCCTCCTGAGCTCCTCTTTTCTCATGGTGGTCACAAAGCGAAGATTTCCGACTTTTCATGGAACAAGAACCAGGCATGGGTAATTTCGAGTGTAGCAGAGGACAATACTGCTCAGGTGTGGCAAATGGCGGAAAGCATCTACCGAGATGAGGATGACATCCAAACCGCAGATTGATCGCCCACATTTAGTTTGGGATAAGAAGTTTGTTGTATTATATGATTTATCGAAACCCAATATCCAGATCACGACATAGAACATAGAGCAGGCAGATTTGTGCTCCTCTTGGATAAAATAGAGATACTAAAAGTCCGAAAACTTTTGTAAGATTACTTTTGGAAGTGAACGACATGGTCGTAATCCTCCAGTGAGTGAGTATGCTCCGTAGGATGCCGTTCCTTTTAATTCTTAAAAAAGACCGTATCTCGTGAAATGTATTTTTTCGAAGGCAAATGTTTTCGTATCTAAATTGACACAAGCACAAAAACAGAACGATGCTCGCCATTTGATGAAAACTCTTAATTATGCATTAGAGTCAGCGGTCAAAGTGCAGATTTCAAGCCATTAATTTTACTTCCACCACGGAGCAGATCACTTGGAATGACAGAATATATGTAACATAATTATTTTGCAGCAGAACTAAAACCAAACACTATATAAACAAATATATATGAACTTTCTTAATTGCTAGGCATTATCATTTGTAAGTCGAGATAGACGGTACTACAAGAAATATATATTTGTTTTCTTTTTTCAGTATGAAAATAAACTTTCGTAGTTGCCAGGCATGATCAATTTTCGAGCTTCAAATTTAGATTACGGTTTAAAAATATGACTGAAGAGAAAATATGTAAGCTGAATCAAACAATGATAAAATTACTCGATGTCTTGAGATACCAAGAAAAAAACAGAGTTTTCACAAACCCAAAATCTTGGTACCATCTTCCCCAATCTGATCAACCCACTTCACAATGAAATGCAAATAAGAAACGAATATAAAGGAAATGCCTTGGACCCCTAATTAGCACTCTAAACAAACGTTTAGCTTAATATAAGAGAATCAAGAGCTGGGTTTCTGAAAATGGAATGATGAAATTGAACTAATTCTCAGGGAAAATAATGCATCCATCCACTTGAATCTTCAATTAGCCTTCGCGTTACGTGCCCCTGATGAATAAACAAGAGAAAAGAGATTAATTTACAAGCACACAGGAGTGTCTTAGAGATCACGTGTGCTACACCAGTAAATATATGATGGCGAAGCAATGGGTGTTAGGCTGTAAGGGTTATTAAAGCTCGATCACTCTACAGTTTCAATAAAAAAGAAAGAAGAAGCATGAAAAATTCACCTCTTCTCCTTTTGTTGGTGGATGCATTGCCAATAGAAACACCGTCAACATTCCCGAATCCGAGCTTGGAGACCATGTTCTGAACAGAATTATGAGTCCCCGAAGACTGAAGGCTGTCAGATACACAACCATCAAGATCTTTACTATTTAAAACATCCATTTTGGGTCCGGGACCAAGACAATTACACTGCATTTTACAAGGAGCCATCATATTCGTACTGAAAATGTTAGTGTTAGGAATGATGTTTTGATTCCTAGTGGTCTTCCTGTAAGGGAAAGATCCAATTTCTCCTTCAATCCTCCCTTGAATATCCACAAGCAAGCACTTGAGCCTTGCAATCTCAGCCTCCAATGAATCTTGAACCTGCAGCCTCTTCATTAGCTGTTGATTCAAATCCTTCAATCTAACAACTTCATCCTCCAAAAACGATATTTGTGCCTTCTTCTTTTCCCGGTACTTTCGTACAGCTTCACGATTGCCTGAAGGGAATTTTTGAGCCTTGTCCACCCACTCTGCATTGTCACTGCTGGGCGCCTGAACATCACTAGAGGTTGGCATGATTTGAGTATGAACATGAATACAAGTGTGTGTGTGGGATTTATCAGGGCCAGATGGGTGGCACGCATGAGCATGTGCGCAGGCTTGTGTTCGACCAAAAACATCAGTGCAGGCCTCTGTCCATCCAAGAGCCTCATCGCAAGCCGGTGTCGGACCAAGAAAATCATCTATATCAAAGGAGCAACTGCTCATGTCCAAGCACGGTGAAAAATGCTCACTTGGGAAATCAAACTTTTCACCATCCATTTCCTTCGACAAGATTCTTCTTTTAAGCTAAAATCTTGATGCAATAACAATAACGCAACAAATTTCACTGTGGCTAGAGTCAAAATACGGAATCTTATATCTCATTGGCTTTGGTATCCATTCCTTGTCGTATAAACTCAACAAAGCCCTAATAAAGTACAATAAACCATAATCATTTGGTGAAATAGCAGCAATGGCAAAAAAAAGTTACAACTGATAAATTTTGAAGCAAAGACCGACTAATAAATTCTTGATTAAGGAAACAAAAAGATTAAACCTACGCACTTCAAGTCAAACTACATTTAACCTCAAACCATATATATAATATAATAATAACCCTGAAACACAATAATTAATAAACCAAAAACAAATTTGTTCTACGGAAGGAGTTTACGTTTTGATCACACATCTGCAAACATGCGTTCACAAAATAATTACTCCTAAATTTTAAAAATTGGCACGAACAAAAAAAAAGGTAATCGAGAAGAGAAAGAAAAGAAAGAAGAAACTCACCGTCAAATAAGTACTCATTAAACAATAGAATTTCCAATGATTGAATCTTGAAACCGCATAATAAGGCGGCGGGCAATTGGCGATTGAATTCTTCGACAGCGCTTTGGAGCTTTTTCATGGAATATATGGAAGATGATTGGGACAGGGTGAGTTTTATATTATATATTAGATAGGTTTTTATTTTGTTTAAGATTTAAAAACAAAAAATAGAGATTTATTGAGACTTTTTTTTTTTTTATTATTGTAGTGATCGATCCATTGTCTTAAATAAAAATATCAATAGTTTCACTCACTCTATATAATATAAACTCACCTATTAAAACATTTCTTTGCTGGCGAAAGACATATATAATTTTATTTTAAAATGTTTTTATTTTATATCATAGATTATAATAATACCAAATATAATATATTTTAAAATATTTATAAATATATAGTAAAATAATATTTTGCTTGACAGTTGTGACCAATCTTGTGATAGGTGGTCCTCTTAAACCACTAGTTAGTGGTTCGTTCTTTTGTGATGGTTGAGTGGTTCATTCTCTACTACTTGAGTTGATGGATCACATGTCTTCTTTACTTTGTCGGGAGTCTTTTGCTTTTGTATTGTCTCCGAGGAAAACATGACTCGTGTGGTCTTTTGTCACTTGGAATTGTCTCTGCATTATGTTTTCAGTCAGATTTGGGTCGAATTTCGGTTCTTTCTGGTTCGGGCATTCTAGACATATTTGATCTGACCATCTTCTCACATGTGCCATGCTGCAGAATTTTCGGTGAGTTTCTTTACTCCCCGATAGTTTGCTATTCCACATAAGATTTTATTTCTTTTTAAATATATCTTCTGCAAACTTGTAGTTTTTCTTGTCATAGTATTTAATATAAAAAAACTTTTTACTGAATTTTGTTCAAATTTAAATGGAAACATGACTCTATGAATCTTTTTGAGACATACTCATAAGCCTCATGCTCATAGAGTGGAGATATCGTCTTCAGTAAGCAATGAAAAAAGAGGTGTTTCATTCTTTGATGGATTCTTCATGAACTTCTTGATGTTCATGTCAGGTCTCCTGAGCTTGATAAAATGAGCTTCGTGTAAGTCTTTCTCGGCTGGTTCTGGTGTAGCACTGAAAAATTAAAGCTCCATAAAGTCCCATCTGGACAAGTGGCCGATGTTTGCGCAAGTTTCACGAACAAATTCCTAGATCCACTTTGGTAGTGCTGAGATTTCTGGGAAGTTGAGTGTTGTAGTTTAGACCGATGCAATAGACTCAAATCCATATCATACTTTGACCTCCTTATGATATGAATTTTGTTTCATCCATACCCTCGGATATTTTCAAGATCTATCAACCCATATTGTGGCAGGGTTGGTTCCTATCTTAGCTTTTAATTTCTCTCAATTTAGCTGATATATCTGAAATGGAAAAATTGTAATTTTTTTAGTATCAACCTTAGTTTTTCTTTTTCATTTTGAAGTCCAAGGTTGATCTTTCACTCTTCAATCTCTGAGGTGAATGGTCGACTTGATGGCTCGAGATAAAGATCTGGAGCCTCGAATTTTGCTTGGGCCAACTCATATAAAGATGTTCCCGATTAACACTCATGTTAAGGGTATTTGAATCCCCTGCTCCAGGTATAGAGCCATGTATTCGAAAACTCTCATTTTGAGAAGCCAGTGGTTCCTCAATAGTAGGGAAGATATGTTTTTGCAATACATATCATAACTAAGTATAAACATGAAAACATCTTGTTATTCAATAAGAGACAATACTCTTATCGACTTATTATAGCCTACCCGTAATTTTTACATTTAGGACAATCTTGTTAAATTCATTTTGAAATATTTCAAGTTGTTCCATCAAATGTCTTTGCATTTTCATGATGACATCGACATCAACATTTTCCATTTTTGTTAAGAAATCTGCAATAATATTTTCATGTCAATCTTGTCTTCTCGGGTTTAGATTCAATTATATTTTTCAAGAAAGTTTTTACACGTGTATTATCAATTTTCAAAGTAAATTTCCTAGCAAGTAAAAATAACAGTCATTTCTCAAAATCTCTTTCTATTGCATAGAATTCATTTTAATTATTATATCATTTTATGACTTCTACATCTACCACTGCAATGTCTGCATGGTTGTTCTCCATATAATGTGAGCTTTGTAAGAACCACTGCCCACTAATAATCACTGGTATCTATATATAATATCAAGTCATCTTCATCTATATTTTTAGATGTTATTAAAATATCATCAATATAAATAAACATAAATTTAAAATAATCTTTGAATAGATTATTCTTCTTTCTTTGAAATACATGTGGTACATTAGTTAATCTCATTGGTAAAACTTTACAAATATAATGATCTTGTAATGTGGAGAAAGCTGTGAATTTTTTGCTTTTTTCATTCATCCGAATCTTATAAAATCCAGATTTAAAATCAAATTTAGAGAACATTTTTGCGTTGCAGATACAATTGATTAAATGATCTCTACTGAGTAATTTTATTAATTTCTTGATAATTAATTACTAACTTGAGTTTGTTTTTTTAAATCTCAACATGATTTCTTACTAGAAAACATAGACTGATGTATGATAATATTCTTGTTTTTATTAAACCAATATCTAAATGTTCCTTGATAATATTATGTATATCTTTTTGATCAACAATATTCATTGGGATAAACTAATATCTTACGAACTCATATTTCTCGCCTTTCTTTATTTTAAAACTGTCTCTTTCCTACCATGCAAAGTGATTTTCATTGTAATTTTCTTGACATCTTCTAGGAGTTTCTTTGTTTTTAACTCTACATCTTTTCATGTATAGCTATATTGAAGAGATTTATTTCTTCCAATAGGAGGTTTTGCTATGCTCTTATTTGGAGCATTGGTTATCCAAACTTTTTAGAATATTTCATTTTTGAGGGTAGAAGTTTTTATTCATCATCACGCTTGTTGCAAATTTGGATTAACAAATTTCTATAAAATATCTCTCTTAGTCTTTGAACTATGACTTTATGATCACGTGGTGTCGTGAACACTAATTTTATATTCTCATTTTCTTGATTATGTGCTTTAAACATTTGCAAGAAATTATTTCCGAGAAAAATGTCTGCTCATGTATAATGAAAATAGATCGGCAATTACATTATATCAATGTGTTTGTCCAGCAGCTCCGATTAACATTTTGGAAATCTTAATCCTTTTACATAAGATTAAGACTTGTTTTGAGAAATCTCGTCCAGCAATCTGAGTTAATTCTTTTTCCAATTTTTTTGACAAAACTTCTTTCTGAATCAATATAACCAGTAAATTATTCTGCTTTATAATGTTCATATAACATTCCTATTGAAATGTATAACGAGAATGGACTCGTGTTTATTGAATTTTTCATATTATATCTTCTACTATGAATTTCATTTCATTTTCAAGACATTTCCAAGATTTATGTTCATTGAGAAACTCTAATCCAAGAACCAATTGATCTGGTTCTTTTCCTAGAATTCCTTTAATATGAACTCCCAATTCACCAATGTTTATCATTCCTTGATAATTTCTTACATAGGTTGTTCTAACAGTATATGATAGTACAAGAAAATTAAATTATTTGTCTTGTAATATCCTATATTATTTCGAATTCCCTCTATCATTTTAGACATCTGTGCTTTCATATTGTTGAAAAGCTTTGTGTTACCGGTTGAATTTCCTATCTCCCCGAAGATACAATCTCTTTGGTTCAAGCCTACGACTTTTATTTCTATGTAGAATTGGTTTGTTTTGGATATAAATATATGTTTCCTATATTAAAAGTAACTCGATCCTTTATGGATAAATTGTTTGAGCAACTTTTGTGAATATCTCTAGAATTTCTATAAACTCATTTATAATAAAAAAAATTCTGAATGATGTGTATCAAAGAGCGCGTATGAAATTTGATATGTAATATGGTATAGTGTATTACCTTATTTCATTGGCCTATTTTCCTTGAAGTTTTGATGTAGTGTCAAGGATCAGATAAAATCTCGATCTGCTAGGTTTTAGTCAATTCTTCAATAAAATACTCATACAATATTCTCTGCAGAGATTTCATAATATAATTCCCAGTATCGAATATTAATAATTTGTTTATCGCATATAGCAATATCAATGAGTGAATTTCTTCCTTATTTAAAAGTAGCTTTTATCATGATCTGGACTGCTCCAATATGAATTCATTATATGGTTTGTGCTACTTTTGGCTTGAGTTTTTGTAATTTCTCTTTTATTTCTTCAAAAAGAATTAATTGAATATCCATCTGATTTCTCGTAAGTTCAATGAGGATTGTTATTTTCTTTCTGGAAACATTATAGATTAGATAATGATTTTTGTTTTTTAGGCCAAGATTTCGTAAGAAATTTCTAGTGTCCTTGAGAGAATCCTTGATATATCTGCTGGCAAGAATTTTATATTATTATCTTTTGGACCATGTTATGATATATGATTGTCTGGATAAACAAACCAGACAGATCTTCACGTGTTTCATATCGAAACACTTCGTCTTCAGTCAGAATTTGATTCTGTTCCATCAAGTTCTTCTTGACTTAATACTTCCTCTTCTTCATATATATTATCGTATGAAGGAAGATCCTCAAACTGATATACTTGAATTAAATCTTGGTAATTAACTATATTTTCAATATTTGGAACTGATTCGAAGCGCCTTATTCCCTTTCCATCATATTTTAGACAGTTTGTTGAAATACGACTTCTTGCTCTACTTGTCCAGCAATTACAATATTTAAAACTGTCATTGGCTCTGATGTGGGCTCTTCTGAAAGTTTTCGTTGTTGATATTCATCTCGTGCTTCAAGATGAGTTCGATACTTGTGATGACATATTATTCCTTGATGGTCCATTTTTTTGTCTAAATTTATAAGATTCGGTTTTGTCTAGACCATATTTTTCTTGATTTCCAAGAACTAATTCCATTTTTCCACTTCTAGCATAAATATGAGATCTCAGGCTATTTCTTTTACGCATTTGTGATTTACTACCAATAATTATTGAAAAATCATTTTCTTTACAACATAAAGGAGTACGTTTATTAATACACCTTAATCATTTGTAATTCTTTTTTATAATGTTGTCACATGACACCATTCTGCCAAATTTTCTTCTGGCTAGAGTATTTGGATTTTCATGAATATATTCTCTTATTAGCATTTCTATTTAAGGACTTGAAATTTTGGCGAATAAAAGATGACATATGTTAATTGGATGAATATATGTTAATTGGATGAATATATTATGTTATCAACTAAATATAGAAGAAAAATAAATATAATGAAACTCTGTTGGATTTAAAAATAGAGAAGGTATTATAGATGATTAGTCATAAACTATGAAAATCGCAGCATGAACACTTGATCTCGTCAAATAAAAATTCATTAAACTTTTAGAAATGGGTATGATGAGATCAGTCAAAATCGTCTTGGACATGACTTCAGCAAAAACCAAAGAATCAGTGCCAGACAGAGATCTCTTAGTGAGATAGTCGGAAGAATGAAAACCCTATTTAAAGTACAATTTATAGAGGTAAACTATTTTAACAGTCAATAGACAGAGAAGAAAAATAAATATAATGAAACTCTGTATAGTCTTGAATTACATGACATGTGTTAATTGGATGAATATATTATGTTATCAACTAAATATAGATGGAACTCTGTATAATGCATCTAAATATAGAAGTATTGGTTCTAAAACGGTTTTCTCATAGGTATTTGGTGCAAGAGAATTTGATTTCTCCTTGACTGTATTCCTGCTGGGTGTGATTCTTCCTCGGTTTGGGAGTCTGTTTGGGTTCAGCCGATGTTTTTATCATGGGATCCCATACTTTCCTTCTTTGGTGGTTCACGAGGAGGTACCTTGCTAATTAGGGGTTGTTCACTTCCTTCACCTGTATTTATTTTTAGATTTACGACCTTGATCTTTACAAAAGACTCTGCAAGTTCTTGAAGATCCTCTAGACTAATCTTTTATATGATTGTCATCATATTATTTTCTTTTCTAAGACAGTTTTGATAAGATTGATCATTTTTCTTCTTCAGTTAAATGGTTTTCCACTACTTTGATCTTCATTCTTTGGTTTAATAAGGGTTCGTTATCAAATGATAGTGATAACCTTTGTTATGAGATTCTATTGCTAGAAATGGATTGTTGTTCTACGGTTATATTTTTATTTGAATATTCTTTAAAGTTCCAAGAATTTTTCTTCTTTTTCAAGGATTTCTTCAATTTTTCGTGCTACATAGTATAGCGGATTGTCATAAATTTGTATTGTATCTTGGATTTCTCTAAGATTTTCTGAGAGTTTAGAGCAATCCGAGACTATTTTTAGGAATATATCACTTTGAATCATAATTTTATCTTAGTAGTTTCATTCATTCCTAGTTGTTCTGATATCTAGCCATGGTTAGATTTTCTTATTCAAATATTCCAAAATATTGGAATAAAACCTGAAAATAATAAATCTCGAATTTACTCGTAAATAAATTATATATAAGTAAAATATATTTTTATATACCGATATAATAAAATAAAATAACTATCGATAGTCGGAGTCCAGAGATACTATGTTATCATATGTCCAAAACAAGGTTAATCATCATTTTAGTTTTTCAAAATCTGATACTAATTTATTGATAATTAGGAAAAACGTTCAACATAAAAGTTGTACGTAAAAGACAAATCTCCCGTAAAAAATGGTTGCTTCTTATAGATTTATTTTTACAATTATTGAGTGTAACATTTTTATACAAAAAGTATGATATTGTTATCGATTATTTTAAATTAAGATTATTTTTTTTAGCTTATTTCTTTTTATATTGGAGTAACTACTTTGATCTTTTTAATGGAAGTAAGTATCCTATGCACTGGGTCGACTTTGTCCATATTTAATGCTTGTATGTGTATCTTCATACCTTTTACTTAAAAAAAAAGGAAAGAAAAGAAAAAAATTTCTCATTTTCTTATTCAAATAAAATTGAAAAAAATAATCCCTAAAAAAATTAAATAAAAGATATTATTTAAGCCAATTTGAATAAATTCATTTAATGACTAAAGAATGCAAACCATAAATGGTCCTTGCATATATGGGGACTCTTCCTAAAACATTGCAGCAAAAATCCCCTTTCGGCTACAGATGAAACCACCTCATTCTTGGGTGCAATCTTATTTATATTTTCACTCATATATACAAAAAAATGCCAAAAAAAAATTGAAAAAAATAAATGCTACTCTAAACTTGATGATCTACTCCATCTTTACTTCAAATATTCACCAACTGAATGAGGAGGACTGCTTTGATCCAGACTGCTGAATGAAGTTGAGTAGTCATTCACATCAAGAAATGCAAGACTTAAATGGGATTCTGCACTTGAATCTGGATAAACTTCATCATCGTCGTGATTTTCTGAATAATCGTGCAGTTTTAGCCCGTTCATACATTCTTCTTCTCCTTTGAGGATCTTTAGTATCTGAAATAATCAACAAAGAATAAGGACAATAATCTTAAGACTGACTGGTAACCAACAGTGGACACAAAAATTCTGGTGCTGGCGGCAGCATGGAGACAGAAAATGGATTCTGAGAATGAAGTTTACAGTTTAAAAAATCTGCACATTGAATTAAAAATTTTATTATTTGAGGAGGGCGTTTTCCCTCCAATGGATCTGCACCTGATGGTAGAGATGCCAAAGAGTACCATACCTGACACATTTTGGGACGCAGGCGTGCTGCTTGAGTTAGGCATAAGGTTGCTGCCAGAGCCATTCTTTGCATTTGAATCTCATTGATATTGCCATCCAAATTTGGGTCCAGTATGCTCTTGAAATCGCCATTTTCTAGTTTGGGTTTTGCCTAAAAGTGAAAAAACAATTTAGTATAATGCTCAGAAAAACTTAAAAACAGAGCAAATTTCAGTAAGATATCCATGCGTATTCTTGGTTCTTACCCACATCACTAAGCTTTCTTGATCCTTTGAAATCTCAAGTCCAATAGGTTTCCTTCCGGATAACAATTCTAGTAGAACGACACCGAAAGCATATACATCAATCTTGTCACTTACTTTGCCATACATAAAATACTCCGGAGCAAGATAGCCAAATGTTCCGACTACATCACTATCTGTCAAGAAAGATGCCTTTGTAGGTCCCCAAATAGCCAATCCAAAGTCACTCAACTATTGGAAAAAAGCAAAATATTGGCACTAATTAACTTTTTAATTACTTGTAAAAATGAAAAGTTTTCTACACCAAGTTATGCCGGAGTACCTGTGGTTCTAATTCTTCGGTGAGAAGAATATTTGATGATTTAACATCTCTGTGAATAACGGGCCTTTGACATTCGTTGTGCAAGTAATTTAGTGCTTCAGCGATTCCAAAAGCTATTTTAAATCTTACTGCCCATGAGAGTATTGAACCTCTCGTTCCATCAATACCTGATCCAAATCTCAGATATTAGTTGGAGTTCATGTAATTTTTTAGAATTAAGTTCGCCAATCACGTTTAACTTACCATGTAGATTCTCTTCCAAATTCCCTTTGGACAAAAGATCATAAACAGATACGAGATTGCTACTGCTTTCTACGCATATACCAAGCAAAGGTGTGATTCTTTCGTGCTTCACTGTGGTCATTATGTCAAACTCCAGTATAAAATCCTTCCACGCCTCTTCTGAAGATTGCAATACCTTTATTGCAACAGGTTTACCTTCAGGAAGAACCCCTTTATACACAGTGTTACTTCCACCTTTACCAATCAAATTTTCTGTATTTATCCATACAAACATAGAAAAAGTGAGCCCAAAATGCAAAAGACATTAAAAGAAGAAGAAGAAGAAGTTCTGTGTTAAAAAAGCTACCTAAGGAGAATCCCGAAGTAGATTTCTGGATAAAATCATGGCTGAAAACTTTGCAGGAGGCTGAATTTCGGTCGAGTATAAGTACCAAATCTTTCGGCAGCTCTTGCTGATGTGCTAATTGGTCCAGAGATCTGTGAGGTAAGTTCATTACCCACTGCACTACTGACATTTCTCTTGCTTCAAGTGCTGGTTGAGTTACTGAACTAGCTGTTTGGAGCAGAGGCCAACCAGGTCTTTGTTTCGTAAAATCCTCCACTGGCAAAGAAATTAAACTCAAGGAGCTTCTCCTTAGTTTTGAAACAGAGCTAACAATATCATCCTCTCTTCCATCATAACTAAGCCTGCTCGTTTCCGACATCTCAGATTCTCCGAACTCTGACAGATAATCTTGGAATGTATGGCAGCTTTTTTTAAAATAAAAACTTGGTTTTGGATCGTCACCAGGACCTGCAGAACAATCATAATACGTTCAGATTCCTGTTTAAATCCAAACTGAATTGCATTCAATTTGAAGAAAACTACAGACCTTCAAGGTGACCCATTGAACACCTGCTGAACACAACTTTACCATTGTGTATTGCCATAACCTCTGTGCTTTGAGGCAGCCGTTTTGCACAATATTTAGCAATTGAATTCCACCCCCTTGAAAAAAAAGAAAAAAAACAGATATACTTTTAACATAGAATTACATGGAAAATACAAAGAATAAAAAAAGAAAGAAAGAAACGTAGCAAAAGCCCAAAACTACTCACCGCAAAGCATTGTGCTTAGTTATCCCCACTATTACAGCAGTTGCAGCAAATTTCTTAGCTTCTCTCACCAAAACTTTCCTGATTGAATTCCCTTTAACTACGTCAGAACACAGAGAAACCTGATACAGAATCACCATACAATATGAAGAATTAGTAAAAGGTGGAAAGAAACATCACAACACGGAATCAGTGTCGGCCCTTTTGCTTTTTATCCTCCCAAAGAAGTTTTCAATATCCAATAAAATGAAATATTATACAAAACAATGTGCTGCAAACATTAGAAAACAGAAACTAACCTGCCTTCTGTCGCACAGACCTCGATAGTCTTCCAAATAACTATCCACCGCAGCTTTCTGTTTCGAAATGCAATCTGAAACCAAGAATTTGGTTCAGTTATCACACAAATCCTACACTGTACTGAAACACGAAAAGTTTCACAAAAACATGCTGTTTAGCTCCATTGTTGGTACCAGAAGTTCTGCAGACATGAACAGCAACAACGTTATCTCCCGAATCAGCCACTTTCACAACTGCCCAATCCAGCAATTCTTGAGTATGTTCATCAAATCGAATTCCCACAACCACGTTCTTCCTCCCCAAATTCAACCTCATTTCTCCTTTAGTTTCTTGATCAAAGAGTACTAACAAAACATCCCCAAGCTCTTTCTCTCATTCAAACATGTGCTATAAACATGGAATACTTTAGGCCTTCTTTGAATGGCACACACTCCAGACGACGGAGAAAAATAGGTATTGCTGTTCAAGTGGAGAGGGGTCTAATTTATTGAATTGAAGCATACCCGTCATTATAAACCATCCCCAGTAACATAAAAAAACGAATAACATAATCCAAAACTCCAGTTCTAAAGCCACGCATTGAAAAAATAAAATTGTAAATTAAAAACCCAGCAAGAAACCTACTCGCCCTTTTAAAATACAAGTTGAATTTTCGCAAAAATCAAGAATAACCCGACAACAGGAGCTCACCTAAAGCCATCACCAATTACATTAAAAATCAAGAAAAGACCGCCAAAGATCAAAGATAGACCTACTTTTAACTAACAAACAATTTTAAATTCAAAGGTGGCGGATTAGGTGGTAAAAAATAAAAAAAAAATCCTTCGTAAACACGTAAATTTTACGTATGCTCGCGGAAAAATAACAAAGTAAAATAAAGGCCATTGTCTGATATACGAAGGATCCTGGGAGCCAAGGGGTTTATGTCTGTATAGTAAATTCGTATCGATTTGCGGGAAACCCATGATATCCGGTCACATGTAACCACCGACAAAGAGGCGGAGAACTCTGAACCGGCTATTGCGGGTCGACGGTTGCTTCACACCAACGACCTACGACGTCTTGAAAAGCGTAAAATTTATGAAAAGACGGAATTGCCACTGCATATCCCCTGTATTGATACGAAAGTAAGAAAAATTTCGATTAAACCGAATTAACGTATCGAATCGAGCTAATTCGGAAATTCGTTTGGTTATTTCGAAAATTCTGTTTTTCAATTAAAAAAAATTCGGTTATATCGATTAAACTGAATTAACCGTTATAATAAGTATTATTATTTAATAAATTTTTATTTTTATCAATTTTTATATAATTTTTAATTTTAAAATCAACCCTAATTTTAATATATGGTCTTGTTCTCACTTCTCTAACCGAATTTCTCATTCTCACTTCTCTATACCGAATTAATCGGTTTTAATTCGGTTCGGTTTTTATCGGTTATGAAAATTAATTTGGTAGGTTCGATTATGGCTAAATATTTCGGTTCGATTCGGTTATGACTAATTTGGTTCGATTATCAGAATACTTACCCCTACCGTTGGTGTAAAGTCTACCATTTTGGGTAAAAATATATAGGCGACTTTTACATAGTTCAAAATAATTTCTTTTGTCCGAAGGGACAAAATATTACGCAAATATGGTACACATACAATTAGCCTCACAAACACATAAACTAGTATAACATCGAAATCCATATGTAAATTGTTGAATAAATTTAAAATTTAATGAATAAAAATTAGTATAAAAAATATATGAAATTCGAAACTATAGTTCCATGTGTTAGGAAAGAGGCACTTGCACTGGCGCTTCGTTCCTATGCGGCCTGGAACAATCCAGGCATAGGCTCTTAAGCGTCTCCTGTTTTACAAAGGAGGCGCCTAAGCACCCCCTCTATGTCCTGGACTTTTTCAGGGCCGTGAGGGAGGCGCTTGATGGCTTTATTTGATAAGAGTTGCAAATTTTCATAGATCTTTGTCATCGAAAGATATCTTTTGGTCACATTTTCGTGATTTGTAACTTAAATATCAATCCATCTAAATGAACTAACACAATGAGAGACAATACAACATTAATTTTAAAGGATCAAACAAAAGAAAAGCATTTGCATTAATTTTGAAATTCCTTATCTTCATACTTCTTAAAAAAGAGAGTTTGCTTCATTTTCTTGTTATAGTAGTTCCATGAACAATCCTTTGCGGGATTGGATTTTTTTTATAGTGGAAGTGCCATAAAGCGCGAACCAAGATCCATGATACGAAAACATAAAATTTGTTATTTGTAGTGTTACTATAATAAATTGGAAGTCGTTGTATCTCAGAAGATGATTGTCATAACTCGTAAGTACCATGTGATGGACAAATTTGTGTTAAAGATAAAAAGTTATCACTTGCCTCGATTTCTAATTTGTTAAGATAGTATTTTAAATCTTGTTTTCTTCAAATTACAGATCATGTGAAGGTGTTCCGGAGAAATCCCTGACTAACATAAATATTAACGACAAGTAGTACAATCCATCTTGAATTCGATTATAGAAATAGATGGAACATAGAATTTGGTCGTTAAATTAACATCAGAATAGTAAAATTATGTCAGCAAATCTTCTGCTACCACGGTTGACAGATGGACCAAAATACGTCGCTAAATAAACTTTTGATGTTGTCAGAGTAACTAAAACAACCATTACTATTTTGTTTCTTAAAGCAATTTGAAGCCGCCTTGATTGAGAAAAGTCTATATTGGATTCTTCAGTCAATCGAAAATAACTTTTCCTTTGGTTTTTCGAAATACCGCAAAAAGAAAGATATTTCAATAAAAGGACTCGAAGTTGACAGAATATATAATTGATTGCATGTACGTATTTGGTGCTGGGGCTTCCTTTTGTGTTTTGTTCCTTCCTTGTGCTCTGAATTGATTGTTTACGGAAGTTTGGCCCGCACAAACAGCGACTGATGCTTCCTTTCGCCATATTTCTTCACCAATCACCCTCCACCACCGACGGTTTCATGCCATTTTGTTAGCTAGAATCATAAAAAAAAAAAAAAAACAGATTATGAATTAGATATAATCGAGATCGATAAACAACATACGTAAAGGAACCAGCGCTACAAGAGCTTTATGGAATTTCCAGCCAGCAAAGACAGCGAAGGGAATGACGATTTTGCATTCAAACTTCCATATATTTTGAAAAACGTACTTAATATAATAAGTTATATATTATTACCAAAAAACATATTACATTATATCGTTCAACGAAGTTGTGCCATACAAGATTTTGAATCATAAAATTCATCTATAAAATAATTCGCATCTATATGTTTAACTGAATTTCATTCAATATAGAGTGACAAACAATTGACAAGAAAATTATCCTCTATTTTACTGCGAAGAACCTTCTTCACATGCTTCATTGCTAGAAAAGCTGGCTTAGTAGTAACGATAGACATATGTAACGTCCAAAAAAGATGAATCAATCTAATCAACATATCGTAAACATTTGACCACCCACTCTCAGTCAATTGCTGACATAACTCAACAAGTGTAGAGACCTTCACTTTCTGCATTACATCAAGTTTATAATGTATTAATTCATACTCCAAAGCAACGATGTCTTGATATGTGAAATATGTTCCATCTCGGTTTTCTCGTACCCAAAACGCAGTGGAAGTTCAAAAATTTTTATTTTATTTTGACAATCAAAATATATTTGTTTTGGGTACTCGTATGGTTTTAAGATTAAACATTCATAGGGTGTTAGAATATTATAACTTTGGTGAATTAAATCACTTGGCTCCAACTAATCCGGTATAGGCGGATATAGCTCTTGATGAATCTCGACGAACTTTCTTCAAGAATTCTTTTCTTTATTCTTCTAACCAGGTCCACAACTAGATGATTTGTTCCTCTTCTAATTTGCACTAGAAAAATTAGAAGAGATTTTACGTTGGAGATCAAAGTTTGAGAGACGGCTCAAATTTTTCCCAAAGAGAAGTGGCCGAAATTTGGAGAGGAGGAGGCGAGTGTTTTTTCGAAAATCACTATGATGGAGGCTAGGGTTATGACTTGATTATTACCTTTTATAATTAAGTCATGACCTAATTCACATAATTAATATTAATGAGCTTGATTAATTAATTGAGCTAGTCCAACTAGTTTAATTAATTAATCAAAGTCCATTAAGAACTTCAATTATTTAGTATGTTGGACTTGTACTCCTACAAGCCCACTAAACATATTTCCCATCAATTTTAATTTAATATTTAATAAACTCAACTTTTGAGCTTAATAAATTAAATCGATTATAAATTCAACTTTTGAATTTATTATTTAAATTATAAATTCAACTCCTTGAATTTTATCACCTCCAAAATTTAATATTTAATAAACCCAACTTTTGAGTTTAATAAATTAAATTCTCAGATTTTATAAATTCAACTCCTTGAATTTATTCTCCCAAATTTTATAAATTCATAAATTCAATTTCTTGAATTTACTATCTTGCAAATTCAACTTTTGAATTTATTTTCTCAAAATTTAATTATCATAAATTCAACTTCCTTGAATTTACTATATCATAATATAAATTCAACTCCTTGAATTTATTCTCTCAACGAGAAAAAACGATCCAGTGCTTGTGTGACTCTCAATGGTTCAGGGATACAGCTAGCTGTGGGTTCACAACTCCTTGTGATTCAGGATATAATCCTTTATTCGGGCTTACCCTTACTTGCCCCATTCTATGTATCAACAATTGATCATCAGAATGTCAGAAATCATATTTCTGATTAAACCCATCGAATCATGGTAAGAGCGTCTAGTAGCATCGCCCCATGATTCCCTAGGTATCACTGATAGTGCCTGCAAGAACCAGTCGATTATGATTAGCGTACAGTACGGTCCCTTCATCTCATATATCCCGATCGAATCTGCAACTATTGGTTCATCGAGGGTTGCATAATAATTCGATAACTATGTGATACATATAAATAGTGGCATCGCATGTACTATTGGAGAACTCCTTCTCTAACATACATCTCATAGTCTGGCCAGAGATTCCACGCACTATTATTTCATCAGATCACATAGGATATCCACACCCATAGGTGAGCGGTGAATCCCCGAGTACAATGCACTGGCTCCTATATGTGTCGCAACTGTACCCAACCTCGCCAAATGATGACTCTCCTGGAGCCGATAAATGAGTCAAAGCACAGCCCTAGCATATAGAGCCTCAGTGTTGTCCTGGGTCGTAAAGACTAATGGTGTACAATCATAACCACGAACTTATCCTCTCGATGAATGATAACCACTTGGAAAGTCCGAGGGAGGGTTGTTCAGTGTAATCATCATATGACTACCCATCTACATGTTTGGACATCTCTATGCCCTTACCAAGAAACGCAGTACACAATATCACAGATGCTAGTCTCGAGCTCAAGCGGCCTTTATCCTTATTTTCGGCGGGTGAATCGACTAGGAACAAATTTAGAATATGCAGTGTTTACAAATGAATTTCAACGTCGAATTACGATTAATTTGTATTAAAGCATAATCAAGGACTTTATCTATGATAATTGCATGGGTATACATATAAAGTAAAACGAAACCATTAAAAATTAAATTATATTAAAATAAAGATTGTTTATTACACTTGAGTCAATAAATTCCCCAGCCAACAGTTGGCTTACAGGGCATCTACTCTAACAAAATATTCAGGATAAAACTCTGTTTCAAACTTGCAAATTTTATAACTGTTAAATGAGTCAAATGAATTTTTATGATCTAAAGTTGTACTAAGAGAAAGAAGCTCCAATAATGACTTATTGAACAAAAATTGAACTACATCAAGATGAAATCTATTCATGCATTAAAAACATCAAAGTGGTGATAATTCTCAATTGTAATTTTCCGATAGAAACGAGCGATCTTATATAGAAAATCAAGGCCATACACATCAATTTCATTTCTCGAATAGAAAACTTTCACTTCATGAAGAAAATCTTCCCACCCATATGCTCTAAGTTCTTGAAGGATATTTTCGTTAGTAGAGGCAAATGTAATAGCAGTCAAAATATATTGAAATTATTTTTTTCGAATAAATCGACAAAGAGTATTTGTTGTTCTCATAATTTTATTCATTAAGTGAAAAATGAACACAATTTCAAAGCTTTCCATGTTTATGTAAATCCCTCAAGCTTCAGCCTTAGCTCTTCCGGTTGGAGAATGGTCACTAAGAACTTCAAAAGTTCGCAAGTTGCAGTATACATACCTATCAAGAATTTATTGAATTATAGTGAGAACTTCAATGAGTAGCTCCTGCTCGCTACAATTTACCAATATGATTGGCCGCATTTCTATAATCACATTCTCCAATTGGTAACATACGCTAAATTTTATTTCCTTGTGCATTATGTAATTCAAAAATGCTCTTAGTAGAGGAAATGACAATATTGACAATATTATCCAAATGAGAAAAGAATTCCAAAATAACACTGACATCCTTAAATGTAAAAAAACTGTTGTCAGTTGTAATTGATGGGAAACATAGTGGGCATAGTGTGTATAGAGACAATATATGAGAAATAATGTCTGAAGTCCACTCCACGCACCACGCATATTGCTAGCACCATCATATTCTTGGCCTCTGATTTTCTTAACTTGGAGGTCATGATGAAAAAACGTTTGTTATCTCTTTTATTATATTCAATGAAGTAGTGTCACCAACATTTTTTATGACAAAAAATCTTTCTAAATCCTATGATTATTCACAAACCTCAAGATAATGATCATATTTTTTTGCTTAGATATATCTCGTGCTTTCTCAACAAGAATACAGAAGCATTTATCTACAACTTCACGAACCATCCATCGTTCTCTATTGGTCATTATATGTAAAATCACTTATGAATTTCTAGAGTGATATTGGGCATTTTTATAGCATTTTCAAGTACACCATCATCAATTTCTATACTCTATTTTTGCAAAAGTCTTAACCAATTCAAGAAAATTTCCATTATTAGATGAAAATAGAGCTTCATCGTTATATCTAAAGATACAACCTTGAAATTCTAGCCAGTGAACAACTACAAATGCGATCCTCAAACACAAACGATTTTTCTCTTTTTCTTCTTTAAATCGTGCACACATTATTAATCAAATTTTTAGCCCTTCTCTCACATATAATATGAGGTGAAGAAGCTGCAGAACCAATATGAGCAAGAAAAACACAATTTTTTTCTTTTGTTTACCATTTTTCAATTGTCAAATTCTTCATTAAGCAGCTTCGATATATTAGATGAACTAACGTCATTCAGGAAAAAAACAATATAAACAATATTTTTTATTTGTTGAAGGCAAATACTCCAACCAATGAAATTTTAAAAACATTTTTTCTGAAACCCACGATTCTGGTTTTCAAATTTTGTATCGGAATACTCCAACATATCCGGTTGATTAGGCCTCATATTTAGATATGAACGTATTATCTCATCTTGTACATTAACATGATATTCACATATATGTTTTTTTACTTAGATATCGACGTTCAATACAAATAGAGGATGGCCGATGATTGTCTCGAGGAGAGAAAGTCAAAGGAATTTGGATATTGTTGAATTTGAAAATTTTCATTGAGTTGACGTTGCATTATAGAGGCCGTAGGAATTGAGGTGCTTTCATTAGCTTGACTGATCTCGCTTCTTTAAAAAAAAAATATATATGTGTCTTTCTTATATGTTCATATCCCAAAAAAAAGTAATAAAATAACGATCAAATAAATAATAGTCAATCAATGACTCGACAACAAATAATCAAAATTCAAGAATCAAGGACTCATCAACAAATATTCAAGCAATAATCAATCAATTATTCATCAACAAATATTCAAGCAATAACAAACAAGCAATCTAAATGGTTTTCAATACAATCTATTTTAAAACTCATTTGAGAATTTCATGACTTCAGATTAATACAACAATGAAAAACGACTTGAAGTTTTCGTTTTTCCCAAACACTTATAAATTATAATATAATATAATTTAGTTAATGTGATCCAAACAATGAATAATTGAGCAGAAATAACAAATTAAAATTTCATTGTTCAAGAAATAGCTAGCAAGCTCTCCGAATGTATACCATCCAAGCAAATTGACAGCATATTACTATCAGGTTTAGAGACCAAGTTTCTTTTAATAAATGAAATTAAAGCACTTCCAGCAAAATCTACTATTGCAAAACCTGCATTAATATTCAGAAAATAGGCCTTGATCGGCTGGAATCTAAGCAACATCAACTATTACACTTGAGCAAATATTCAGAAAAAATTTCAATATATTAATTTGTGAAGTGATTGTGCCAAAACAAGATAGAAAATAATTAATGTATTTAGGTTTATCCACCAGAACGCTTCAACCCAAGTACCAATCGAACAAAAAATAGACGTATCTGTATTTGATTGCTATTCGGGTGAATTCTGAATCGCATAAAATGAGAAACAACGTATGCAAGAGGCAAGGCCTGAGATTGGCTTTTTACTTGGGTAATCAAAGAAAAAATAGAAGCATTAGACTACAACCCAGTATAGCCCTTGAATACATCCATATCTGGGCCATATCATGGCGACAAACTCGTTCGAGAAGGTTGACAGAGGGAATCGAACTCTTGACCGCTGCCAACTCGAAGGCTCTCTTGAGGAAATTATGATGCACACTTCGATATAAAACAGTACCTGGTTTTGGACAACATTAATTAGTGCTTATATTTAGAATCACTCTCCTGTGGTTGGCTGCCTTTTAGTAGATTGAATCGATGCCAAAAGGACTTTCGTGGGTCTTCTTGTATCTTACAAGACCAGAATCTTAGCCCCGTCGAGGTACATCTCCACACTTGGAAAACATATAACGAAAAAGATGATTTGGACTAAACTTTCTGCTACCAAAATACAATCCCAAGAAATGGAAAAACAAACACAGAACACTAAAGTCTTTATTACTTCTTTATTTGTTATGTAACCAATTTGTACCAAGATACGATGGCCAAATCTTCAAGTTTTGACTCGAACTTTCACCAGATCAAGAAAAAATCTAAAACAAAATCTTCGCTCATAGCAATTGACTATTGATGAACTCTCAAAGATTTGACACCATTTTTCTTAAAGAAGATGTTGGTCCCACCCGCGGAAATTCGATATAATAATATATGAAAACAAAAAATAAACTGGACACCGAGATTTACATGAAAAACCCCTACAAATTATTGGGGTAAAAACTACGGACAAGATGAAAAAAATTCTATTATAATATTTTATGGTGTACAACCACTCTACTCCAAAGAGAACATACACACTCTCTTAATATAGGAGAACAAATACCTCACAAATATTATAATACGAGAAAAAACTCGAAAAAAAGTATGATTTCAGAATGAGGAGAGGGAGCTTTAGAGCTCCTCGTAAATGTGAAATCGCGTGTAGGAAATTTTCTTCCATCTGCTGAGAATGCAAAATACGACTCGTTATTTAATTAATCAACACCAAACATCCATTAATTTAATGTATGTTGACTATCCTTTGCGACAGAAATTTCCAATTCTCTCAACACTTGCCGCAGCTATCTCTGAGCTTGAGCGATCATAGTTTCAGGTTCATCGTGCTCGAGTCCAAAACTGAGAAATGTTCAAATTTTGGACAGAGACAAAAAAAATTAATAACTGGGTTATTTTCATTAAACTCTTTTTTATTTTACGTATTTAAAACTGAAGCAAAAATTATTAAATGTCAAAAAAAGTAAGTGTCAAATACTTGATGACGTGAATGTAAAGTAATCATTAATAATTTGACAACTTTTATGACATAACCAGCAAAATAAGGTTAATAATGAGGATTTTGAACTTTGTAATTCATTTTCAGACTGATTTTTTCTGTTGTATTTGATAAGGAAATATTTTTTAAAATATATTTCAAAACATAATTGTTTTATCTTTTTTATTTTTTCGTTCACTATGAATGAAGATTATATTAATAATCAATTAATTAATTAATAATAAGTAATGAAATTATCTATTTTAATTAAAACGCCAAAAGGAACCTATGACTATATAACCCGCACAAAGAAAAACTTCAACATTGTGCTTGAATGCATAAAAAATAATGTTTGTATTTTAAATAAATGGAATTGGAATTTCAATATGGTGTTTGGAAAAAATTAAATCTAATTTGGATTTTTTTATAATTAAAAATAATATAATTATTTTTGAACATATAAAAAAATTATTAAATAATTTTTTATGAAATGGAAAAATATAAAATTTATCAAGATGAAATTAAAAATAAAGTTACTAAATTTTGATAAATTAGGTTTTTAGTATTAAAAAATAATTTTTTAAAAAAGAAACAATTTAAAAAATTTATAAATTTTTTTAATTATATTATATTTTATTTCTTAAATATATATATATTGTAAGGTTCATATATTATTTTTTTGGACGTGCAATCACATCTCTTATGATATTATAACACTTTAACTCACAGAACTCTCCATTTTTGTCAGTGGAGTATGTCTCCTCAAATCTCGAACCCAATATCTCGTTCAGACCATAAATACTTGTCGAAATTTGATACCAATACTTTGTGTAATATTTTAGAAATTTTTTGAAGAAGATTTAAAATTTACAAATAAGTTATCTAGATTTAAGGAAAATTTATATTTTTGGTTTTATAATTTTATTATATTATTATTTTAGTTGTCTTATTAAATTTCAATTACAATTTGATTTTTTAAAATTTTGACAACTTTAATGTTTTTATTTGAAAATAATTACAATACCTTTCAACGGGGGCCGTTAAAAAAGTAGGAGTGAGATAGAAATATTTAAAAAATAAGGACTCTGACTTTTTTTTTAAGAAACAATGAGTTGACTTTTGAGTATTACATTAACTGCAATTAAACTCTTTAATTTTATTAATTTTTCCCTTCTTTTTATTCTCTGTCGACACACATCTTCCTTCAATTAAAATTTACGAGTCTTTTTCCCAAAATCGAGATATATCGACCCAAAATCAATTTAATCGACCATGATCGACCCAATGTATTGGAGCTGTCATTGGATCGACAACGTGGGTGACCTACGCTATTTTTTGGTCGATCAAAGCGTCAAATTTGGATAGACCCAACAATCAACAATGGTCGACCATTGTTGATCGACCATTGTTTTGGTCGACCATTGTGTTGGTCGACCAAAAGCAACTGCTTTGGTCGACCAAACAATTGGTGATTTGGTGGACCAAAGCTGTTGTTTTGGTGGACCAAAGCTGCTTCTTTGGTCGACCAACAATTGGTCTTAAGACCATTGTTGGTCGACCAAAGAAGCAGCTTTGGTTTGACCAAAGCAATGGTCGACCATTGGTCGATCAAACAATGGTGGACCATTGTTTGGTCTTTGGTCGACCATTGATAGATGATCTATCTAAGCTTGGTCGACTCACGCTTGGGTCGACCAAAACGTGATCGAAATTTTTTTCTTCAATCAGTCGATCGACCAATGAAAATAAATACTAAATCGAAATAAACGTTAATATTATCAGATTATTTTTAGCTACTGCGTCGATTTGTGTTGAGAATTGTAATCGGAAAGTAAATGAAAAGGAGGTCGACTGGAAAGGATTTAGATTGAGTCGACTGATGATAATTAATTACGTGTTTAAAATAAATGTATGTATGTAATCAAATTTAATTATATATTTACACTTAAAATATAAAAACATATAAGTAAATTGATTTAGATCATTATTTTTAAATACTTCACAATCCACTCCTTTTCCCCAAATTTCCCTTCAACGGTCACATTCCCATTGCGCCTCAGTTCTATCAAATTGCATGTTACCGCACACTGCAAGCTAAAACCCTTGCCTCGACAGTCGTCACTCACTCTACGGCTGTATATCCACCCGCCGTCGCCGCAGCCGCAGCCGCCGCCGCAGCCGCAGCCGCCGCCGCTTTTTTTCCCAATGGGTGATTCCGCGGCCGACCCTAAATTCAAGCCTAACTCAAGCCCTGCGTCACCTACTTTCATGAGGGATGAAGCATATCTCCAAACTGTCATCAACAGGCGCATCGAACTTTTCCAAGCCATCCAAAATCAGCAAAACATCAATCGCCTCACCCTTTCTTCCGACCTTATCCGGTAAAACCCGTCATTGGATTTTCATTTCTTGATCATTTTCCTGAGTTCTTTTTAATTTTTTGTTCTTGGCTTAAATTAGGATTACATTACCGGATGGGAAAGTGAAAGAAGGGAAGAAGTGGAGTACGACGCCTCACGATGTTGCCAAGGAGATATCGAAGAGCTTGGCGTCCAGTGCACTGATTGCGAAAGTGGATGGGGTTTTGTGGGATATGAGCCGGCCGTTGGAAGGGGATTGTAAGCTTGGGCTCTTCACCTTTGACAGTGATGAAGGCCGGGATACTTTCTGGCATTCGAGTGCTCATATTCTCGGCGAGGTAGGATTTGCTATTTCTCCTATGTGATCTTGTCAATCCTTTTGAAATGCATACTTTGTATATTTGTTTGTTTTTACTCGTGATTGTAATAATGATTCATTGATGGTTTCTTTTGTAGTCTTTGGAGCAGACGTATGGGTGTAGATTATGCATAGGACCATGTACAACGAGAGGCGAGGTGATACCTTTATTCTTGATATCTTACCTTGATAGTTGAATCTGAAGTTTTTAGAAAGAAATGGTCGTTTTAGATTTTCTTTGTTTAACTTTTCCTCACACGCCTTATTTGAATATGATATACGGTTACAAAAGTCTCTGCTTTGATTGGAGTCTTTATTAAAAACCAAATGATTTTGCTAATTAAGGGACCAACAGTACATGTTTATTCATGCTCATGTAAAAATTTAAGCTGTGTGTGACCATCTCCATTGGTCACCCCTGGCTCCCCCAGTGGCTTCCTCGCTCTCAAATATCATACAAACTATTAGTAAATTGTTTTGAATCGGTTGTATGACTTGCAGGGTTTTTATTATGATGCGTTTTATGGTGATATTGGCTTAAATGAAGACCACTTTAAGCAGATTGAAGCTGCGGCAAAGAAAGCAGTTGATGTATGTTTCTTTTTATTTTTTGAAATCGGGTATAGTTTAATCTTAGTGCCTATGTGGTTGTAAATCACACCTGGCTTCTCTTAATGGTAACACAGATAGGTTTATGTTACCTGCAGCTCTCTATCTGCATGTGTGTGTGACTGTGTTTGTGAGTTCTATTTAATTCTGCTCTACCTAAAAATTACCAGTTTTCATCACTTGTTCATGGTATTTTCAGTGTTCTATACTGTTCCTTGTGCATTAGGAAAAACAACCATTTGAACGCATTGAAGTTACAAGGGATCAAGCTCTTGACATGTTTTCAGACAATCTATTCAAGGTCTATAAACTTGCAAGTTGTCATAGATTGTGCCAATGTTTTAGTTTTTGATTCAATATGTATTTGAAAATACACGTTATATCTTCTCTCATTTTTTATCAGGTTGAAATTATCAAGGATTTACCTGAGGATAAAACTATCACCGTATACCGATGTGGTCCCTTGGTTGATCTATGTCGTGGACCCCACATACCCAACACATCTTTTGTGAAAGCGTTTAGTTGTTTGAAGGTGAGATCTGACAATATTAGCTAGGAGAATATCCACATTCATCAAGATTAAAGTTAATCTTTTTTTGTATATTAGGCATCATCTGCATATTGGCGTGGAAATAAAGATCGCGAAAGCTTGCAAAGAGTTTACGGAATATCTTTTCCAGACCAAAAACGTTTGAAGGTGACATTTGCCTCTGTCTCTTAATGGCTAGCATACAAGATACCTGTTATTTGCATTAGACCATCATCCTTTCAGTGATTTTCTTATGGTCAAGTCTTGCAGGAGTACAAAGCCATGCTGGAAGAAGCTAAGAAATATGACCATCGAGAGCTCACCAAGAAGCAAGAGCTTTTCTTTTTTCACCCTCTCAGGTAAGAATTTGAGACACCTAGCTTACTGCAAATATGCGGGGGGTAAGTTCATAACTTCTATTAGATATTTATTTTCTGCTATTTAGCCCTGGAAGTTGTTTCTTCCTACCTCATGGTGCTCGAGTTTGCAACAAGTTACTGGAATTTATAAGAAGTCAATATTGGAAGCGAGGTTATGAAGAGGTAAATAATGCAATTTTCCCTGAGACTACGAGGAACTATGCATGCTTATCATTTTGTTGCAACTTGTTTCCTTATTTTGATAGGTATGGTCTCCAAACATGTATAATATGCAACTCTGGGAAACATCAGGTCATGCTGCAAACTACAAGGAGAATATGTTTGTGTTTGAGGTTGGACTTTTTCCTTTGGTCTCTGTAAATCTTTGATATATATTTTTTTTAATCTTTTTGAGGGAATAAGGTGATTGAGTTATCTTTCTTTTCACATTCACAATATTTTATGAATGTCTGGTTAAGTAACTTCCTGTATTGAAATAGATTGATCACTTAATCAGTGATAGTTTATGATGTTTTGAGAAAATTAAGTTCAATTAGATTACCTTTCCTTTTACGATATACTATTTTTTTATGCATGCCAACATTAAATTTGAAGGGTGCTGCTACTTCTTAAGCAAGTATGCAAGTGTTCTCTTTCTCGTGTAGTAAGTTAGAGTTTGATGAATTTCGGGTTATTTTTATCCGATATGCTTGATGAAAAGGTGTTTCTGAATTCCATTGCAGGTTGAGAAACAAGAATTTGGGTTAAAGCCAATGAATTGCCCTGGACATTGTTTAATATTTGATCATAGAGTTCGATCATATAGAGGTTAGTATCACATTATGTTCTTTTGCATCTTTTTGAATAGCTTGAATACGTCAGATGCTGTGGGATTGAGATGATTATCGAGGCATGGACTGAACATACTGTATTTACCTATTGGCTGGTTTTGTATTTATTTTCCTTACTGAATATGCTAGCTAATTGATGCAGGATAGTCTTATTAATATAATGCACATATTTTCTATTTATTTATTGATTTTATTCACTTTCTCTATGATGTAAATATCATTTTTGGCTTGCAATTTTGTTTGAAAAGTGCAGCCTGTTTATTTTTTCTCTTCAGATGTGTTGATTACTTTTTTGGCAAATATTTTGGTCATTTTTTTTTATGTTCTTTGGGTTTTGTTTCAGTATTTTCGTGGAATAGTTAGTTACATTTCTGAAAAAGAATGCGACAATTTGTTATAAACTTATATGTTAATTTGTTGATAGAGGGAGACATTTTCTATCGAATGGGCCTTGTCATCTAATAATGTGTTGGTAAAAGTGGTGCCACATGATTTTAATTTTTTTGTAGTATATGAGATGTTTTAAATTTTATGAATTTAGTGAGTTGGGTTAGCAGCAGCCCATCATAAAATATGTAGTTTTTGGCAGTAAAGGAAAAAAAGACTTGAACATAATGATTTAATAAAGGAATTGTAAGAATGGGTGAAATTCATTTTCAAAGAAGAAACCGGAAATAAGGTAGATATATACTTTTCATTTTAGGGACATTCAAAGTTGTATTTCAGAAATGTAATAAAATATTTCAATTTCCAATGTAATCTGATGTCAGTTACATGTGGAAGACAAAGGCCTTGTCACGAGCTGGGCTCAAACTAGCACCTCAGGAAGGAAAAGACATACCCAGCTCATGGTTTATTAGAAGCCCACAAGACATGCAGCTGGGCTCAGGTCTCAGCCCTTGCATCTCGACACAGGACAAAGCGCAGTACTTTGATGTAGCGTGTGCGTTAATTGTGAGGCCCTAGCCTTGGTATGCGTTAAAGGCTCAATGCACTTTTTAAACTTGTCTCAGATGTATAGATAGTAAATCTAGTTGAAATGATAGTAAATCTAGGTGAAATGCACGATTATAGTTATTCATTTTTGCTAGTAGACTAATGAGTATTTGTTTTATGCTACTCGATATTTGCGAGGTACAATATTTGGTTATGTATTTGATTTTTTTATTTATATTTTAAAATTTTTTTCTATATTATCCTTATAGCACCTCACTTTGATCAGGCGTTTGTCACACAATGTCCCTTGCTCATCAGCCCTAGAGTATCCATGTGTTTAATGAGCGTTGCTCTTCTAATGACCATGACGCACCCCGACAAACTCCCAATCCTTCTGATCATTACAAATGATAATTATTTTAATTATTCCCTTATAATTTTACATTTCAGAACTTCCACTTCGCTTGGCTGATTTTGGGGTCTTGCATAGAAACGAAGCAAGTGGGGCACTTACTGGTTTGACTCGTGTCAGGAGATTCCAACAGGTTTGCTGAGCATCGTATTATGAATTTGGGTAACAAAAGATTGAGAAATGTTCATCCTTGCTTGGATGAGCATGTCAGTTTTTTAAGTCTTTACTTTGATGCCATACAAGTTTTTGTTCTGTGACTGATTGATGTAATTGACAACGGGGTTTTGGTACAGGATGATGCTCACATCTTCTGCAGGGAGTCCCAGGTGAGATATTTTCATGCACACTTCTGGCTGTTATTCATGTAAAATGTGATTTTTGACTTTTTCTTGTAATCATCAGATAAAAGATGAAGTCAAGGGTGTTCTAGAATTCATCGGTCACGTGTACAAAATATTTGGATTCACCTTCGACTTGAAGTTATCTACGGTAATGGGATTCTGTTCATGATATTGGAATGTCCATTTTATTTTGACCATTTGGGCACATAGGACAAATAATACAGGTGATTTACTTCCATGCTATAATGCTGGTTGAGATTTTCGCACGTTTGTTGATGTCTCTCCCTATTTTCCTTTAAAGACATAGGGTCATGTGAAAAAAATGAAAGAAGGGATTGATAGAAACTCAAAATATAGGATAACAATTACCCATTCCCTGAAAAATGAATGAAATGAATGGTGGAAACTCAAAATATAGGATAACAAGCATAAATTCAACTGTATACTAGTGCTGTTACACTATGACATGATCAACTCTAGCTATTAAAGAAGAAAAAAGTAATAATATTATGGTTTTTGTGCTACAGAGACCAGAAAAATATCTTGGAGACATACTGACATGGGAAAAGGCTGAAGCTGCTCTTGCAGAAGCGTTGAATGAGTCTGGCAAGCCCTGGGAGGTAGTTTTTTCATAGCAGCGCACAAATTAAGTTGTCGCATTTTGCTTTCTATTGAAGATTTATTGAATCGGCCCTTGTTATGCTTGTGTTATATTTTACTCCCTCGAACTAACCTTCAGATCCTTTATATTAGATAAATGAAGGTGATGGAGCATTTTATGGACCAAAGATTGACATCAGTGTTTCTGATGCAATGAGGAGAAAATTTCAGTGTGCAACACTTCAGGTTTACAGTGATATTACTGCCTAGTTTATTCTATCCCGATCCCCTGTATCATGCCAGCGAAATACAAGTTAAGATGACCATGAATTATCAGGTGATCAATGTGTCATTAAAATGAGATGGTAAAATTAAACAAATTAAAATATGCTTTATCAAATTCAGTTTTTAATATTTAAAGATTATTTTCATTGTGAAGTAATGGACTTTTTCAGCTGGACTTCCAACTTCCTGCCCGTTTCAATTTATCTTACTCGGCAGAAGATGAAACTAAGAGGGAGAGGCCTGTTATGATACATAGAGCCATTCTTGGCTCCGTTGAGCGAATGTTTGCAATACTTTTGGAGCATTATAAGGGTAAATGGCCATTTTGGCTCAGTCCACGCCAAGCAATAGTTTGCCCTGTCTCTGACAAGTCACAGGCATATGCGCTGCAGGTTGAGTGTCTGAGCTTTTGTGTCCTTGATTTTCTTTCTAAAATTTGCCATAGCTTATTGGGTTGAGGATGGGACATAAACAGAAGTATTTGCAGTTATGGGCCCCTCCAAAATCAATTAAAAACTTGACTAGCACATTTGGTTACTAGTGTTGTTGAGTTGGATCTGACAGGGTTTCAGTTTGAGTATTGATTCAAAGTTCCGTCTCTTTTGTACATTTACTCAAGGTATTAGGTTGCAGTAAGCACGTCTTTCCTCCTCTCATGGTGGTATAAGTTGTAATTCGCCTTTTCACATGTTTGGTCATTTTCGTCTTTTGAATAGTTGTCCCTGAAGACGTTTTTCACCATGAAAGATTAGGTTAAAATAATTCCATTTTCATCTGCTATTGATTTCTGAAAGATCTTAGTTTTCTGATCCCTAGTAGGTATTTCCCTGAAATCTTTGAATTCCTATTGAATGTAGGTTCATGACCGCATACATGATGCTGGATTTTATGTTGATGTTGATACAAGTGATCGAACAATCAATAAAAAGGTATGTATGGTTTGTTTCAGTTTCAGGACGGTCAGTTCTTAGTATCTGATGATGAAGTGTTCCTTGTTCTGCTAAAAGCTTACTTGTAATCATTAACCTTACGAAATACTGTGAGTTCTGCTTCTTCTTGTCGATGTATGTGCTGACAAAACAATCTTGTGCTATGATGATCGAGCTTATACTTTCTATCATTTGATATTTTCATCGAGAGCCTCAGATCTGACCCCATTTGTCTCCCGTTGGGGTTCACTTTAGATGATGGCCTGTGTACTCTTGAGGGTTTTCTTTTTTTCCTTTCGTTTTTTTTTTTGTGTGGTTGCATGATTCATAGAGAGACAATTGTATTCATTTCTAGTAGAAGATCGTTGAATATGTTCTAATAGACTAGAAAGGAGCCAGAAAAATTATCTGCATCATGGATCCATGTTATCCTCCTGCTAATTTCTAATGAAATGCTGAAGTTCCATGAGAAGCATAAAATCGATCTGTGAGCTAAACAAAACATCTGCCCGCAGATAGTAGACTCGCGATTCTAATTTTAGAAGTTCAACATATGTCATGATGATTTTGTTATTTATGCTAACACGTTGGTTGTGGGAACTTAAAGGTACGAGAAGCTCAATTGGCACAATACAACTATATATTAGTCGTTGGCGAGAAAGAAGTTGGAACTGGACAGGTGACATCCACATCCCATCGACATGTATCTGTTTTTATCTTGCATAGAATATTTTATCAAGAAAACAGGTTTTGAAGGTGTCTGATAGACATTGTGCATTTAAAAAACCTTCAAGAACTCAGGTTTTGTAGTAGTACATGCAGACGCAAGATTTTCAAATTTTGGTGGAGAAATAGAACTTCCTGAGTGGGAAACAAATGCTATTGTTTTTATGAGATTAAACATTGTTTAATTCATCCATTGTCAGCTCAGTGCTCCTAAACTCTTTGTTTTGTATTTTACTATTCCCTATATTGATTTCTTGTCTCTATTTCTAGGTGGCGGTCAGAGTTCGAGATAACAACGATGCTAACCTGAAGAGTATCGAAGATCTTGTGAATCACTTCAAGGATGAAGTGGCAGCTTATAGGTAGTGTAGTCCCTTTTGTTACTGGAAAGAATCACGTGTTCCCGCTTTATTTGCTATTGTTATTTAACTGTTCTTGTTGAACAAAGAAATTTGGTGTATACGAATACATAATATTTTTTTTTACACTTCCATTTTGTAATTTGAGTTGAGGCTGTCGGGATATGATATATTTTGATTTAAATTTACAAAAAACAACATTCGATTTTGTAAGCACGTTAAAGATTAGTCATTCAACTCTGGCAATAAAAATTCTTCACGCGCTTCCGTTCGAAAGGTTACATTTAGGTGACACCTTGTGTGTTAAAAACATTCCTAATATTAAGGAAAGAGTACACAAAACAAACAAAATCGATTCAATTCTTTGCAAAAGAAATAAGAAGATATTATTATACTTTGATAAGCTTTGGGTGTGGAAACCATTTAGCAAGCAAACCAACCAAGTGTTGCAGCAGTGCATTCCAATTGTTCTTGTTATCGTTCATACCTTGTCACGGTGACTGGAATAATGGCTTTGGAAAGAGGCAGATCGGATTTTTTCTTTTGCAGTTCTGTGAAACTTGGCTGTGTAAATAACCGTACTGGAACTCGACTTCAAGCACAGAAAGGGAAGATGATACTTCTTGTTAAATTGAGTTGGTCAGGTTTGTTGAGGCTTATCTGATCAGCAATTTTTGGTTTTCCATCGATGCAAGAGCAGCTTGTGTCGAGCCAATCAAAAGCTCGGGGACCAACCGTATGATTACCGTTAATTTGAAAAAGCAGCAAAACATGTAAGTGGAAAATACCCTTGTACAAGGGTCTGCACTCAATCTGTTGTATCAAAGGCTCATGATATAGGAATCAAATCTCTTGTACCAACACCTCGGCGTCTGTTTGAGACCGTACAGAGATTTGTTCAACCTGCAAATCAAGTTCCCTTTGCCTTTTCCACAAAATCTTTTGGCTGGAGCATACAGATTTTTTCTTCAAGATCTTCATGAAGAAATACTGTTTTCAAATCTAGATGTTCTAAATGTAGATCAAACACCGCACATAATGCCAGAACTACTCTGACTGTTGTAAGCCGAACCACAGAAAAAATATCCCATTGAAGTCAATGCCTTCTTTCTGAGCATATCATTTTACCACCAATCTAGCACGATACCGATCCACTTGGTTATTGCCATCACGCTTGATCTTATATACCCATCGGTTACCAACGGGTTTCCTCCCTCGTGATAGTGTAACAAGATACCAAGTTTTATTCTTGTCTAATGCCTCCAACTTTTCTTACATTGCTATCATCAACAAGGATACATCTGAGCTTTGAGTAGCCTCGTGAAAACTCGATGGCTCACCATACTTTGATAATAGACAATATGCAATATTGCTTTCAGTGACATAATCTGAAAGCCAACCTGGTGTTCTTCTGTCTCGAGTTGACTGCCTCACATTGGAAACCTCAGACTCAACATGTTCTTGTTCTTCGTGCTCTGGTATTGCTTCACAAGAAATTTGGCATTCGTCCATCTTATTTTCCACCTGAAATATAGTTGTTTCTGAATTCAGCTTGCCTTTGTCTCCCTTTACTTTATCTTCCTCGAATATAACATCTACTGCTGATGACAAACTTGTGAACAGTAGGATCCCACAAGCGAAATCCCTTTACTCCATCAGCATAACCCAAGAAGATATATTTTTTGGATTTCGAATCCAACTTCGATCTTTCTTGCTCATTGTACAGAACATACACAGGACTTCCAAATGTATGCAAATGAGAATAATCTGTCGGCTTCCCAGTCCATATCTCCATCAATCTTCAGATCAATCGCCACTGAAGGAGAACGATTGATAGTATAACAAAGCGGTTTTGACTGCTTCTGCCCAAAATGACTTTTCTAGACCTGCAGTCCTCAACATAGCTCTTGTTCTGTCCAACAAGTTCATGTTCATCCGTTCCGCCACTCCATTCTGTTGAGGTGTGCTGCGTTCTTGACTAATAACCACACTAAGGCATCTGCAACAATCAACTTCAGGGGTGTGGACTATTACCTACCTGCTAAATCCATCAGCATCCTCCCTGATTGCAAGACTGTAGTTTTCAACACTCAAACAGTAAAAGAAACTCGAATGTTTTTGTGCTCTTACTGTGAAAGGTTTAATTTCAGGACTCCCGATTCTTCTCTTCGCATACATCCGCAGGTTGTTGCACAACATAGTTCAAGAAATTTCCACGCATCAAAGAAAGCAAAGGTCACAAAATGGGAGATGTACAAGGAAAGTATTCCTAGTATCAAGGACTTGGAAGTAAGAGCAAGACGCCTAAGGAACTGTATGGCTTCACAAGAGATACATCAGATTATGCTTGGTACAGCACCAGGTACGCACGCATAAAAGGGACAGAAGGAAATGAATGTATGCATAGAAGAAAAGGAGATGATCTTTATTGTTGATATTGTGTAGAATCTCGTTTGAAAGGCGTGACTTGCCAATGCGTGCTGATATCCTTCCAGTCCTTCAGATTGCAAGTCTTGGACATGCTTTGCTTGCGTTTGTCAATGGGGAATACATTGGTATTTTAATGAGAAATCTGTAGTCATCAAATACTTTTGCCGAAAATGAAAGTTCTTTCTTCTATAAGGATTTCTATATTGTTTTTCCAGGATTCGGGCATGGAAGCAACATTGAAAAGAGCCATGTTTTAAGCAAGCCAATAAACTTGAAGCCTGGAGTTAACGATATTACATTGTTGGCAATGACAGTTGGTTTCCCTGTAAGTTACTTGTTACATGGTCCACATTCGCTTTATAAATAAATATATAGTGATCTGATAAAACCAGTTTTTTGGGTTTCGATCCTTCTATCGGACTTGTGGCATAACATTAATACATGTGTTCATTGTTGACACGGTAGAATAACGACATGCGCAAGAACTATTATCAAATGACTCAAATCAGTATTGACAATATGAATATACGATCATATTTGCATCAGAGACTGAATCAAGATATGTTCATTGAATATGAGCTGTTGTGGATGTTGGTCTTTTAAGTTGTGGGAAAAATTAACTATCTTCCATTTAATTCACTGATAGCTATGGGCTGACTAGTTAACATAATGACTTTTTCCATCAAACAAGAAAGTTTTTTGTGAATTCAAGTTCTTTTCTTCATGTTTAACTAATGCATTTTTCTTAACAAGGAGTTTTTCTAGAAAGATTAAATATTAATTTGAAATACAGAACAGTGGAGCATACATGGAGAGGAGGTTTGCAGGTCCAAGAGCTGTCGCACTACATGGTTTAATGTCTGGAACTCTAGATATTACTATGAATCACTGGGGCCAACAGGTAACGCACAAATGACGAGTTGGACATGTAGAGTTTATGCAATTGATTCACAACTTCGAAATTGAGTTGAGATGAAATAAATGTCCAGGTTGGTGTAGCTGGAGAGAAGATGCAACTATACACAGAAGAAGGATCAAGCAAGGTTCAATGGGTACCTTCTAATGGGCCAGGCGGAGCCGTCACCTGGTACAAGGTAACTGATTATCAATAGAAAAGACATAAAATTATGAAGAATTTTAACGTATATAGATAGTTTTTAGTTCAAGAGAAGAGCAAAAGTTACACAATATGTGCTTTTGATCGGACATGGATATTTCAATGCCCCAGAAGGTACCAGCCCAGTTGCCATCAGAATGACAAGTATGGCGAAGGGCATGATCTGGGTCAATGGCCAAAGCATTGGCCGATACTGGGTTTCTTACCTCTCAGCCATTGATAAGCCCACTCAAGAAGAGTAAGTTATCTCCCATGCAATGCAAATGTCTATGTTGTTGGTCCACGTGCGGAATTTGAGATAATAAAACCCGAAAATAAAGAATAAAATGGACACCGAGATTTACGTGGAAAACCCCTAAAAATTATTAGGGTAAAAACCACGGGCAAGATGAAAAGAATTTCCACTATAATATTTTGTGGTGTACAACTCACTCACTGTGTTTTCAAAGAGAACACGCACTCTCTTAATACAGGAGAACAAAATACCTCACAAATATTATAGAACTAAGCACTCAAATGCTTATAAGATGAGAGAAAACTCGAAGAAGGGATAATTTCAGAATGAAGGAGGGAGCTCTATTTATAGAGCCTCCTGTCAGTGTGAATACGCGTTAAAAATGCGTATTCATATTACCTTATGCTGAAATATTTGCCAACCATGTTTTCAAATCAGCCCCATTTCTTTGACTAATAAATGCCCACTTGGCTGACATTTCTCCCACTTGGAGATTTGATTGAGAATCAAACATATCTCCACACATCCTTTCAATCTTGCCATTACCTGCTGCTTACGTTTCTGCTAGGCCACTTGAGGATCTACACCACTCAAACTTATCAGTGTTCACTGGCTTGGTCAAAAAATCAGCTATGTTGTCCTTCGTATGGATCTTCTGCATATCCACGCTTCCTTCTTCTACTATTTCTCGTACAAAGTGAAATTGTACTCTAATGTGTTTCGTCATAGAATGAAAGGCTAGATTCCTTGCGATGTGCAAGGCACTCTGACTGTCACAAAACAAAGGAACATTCTCTTGTTTGTGTCCGATCTCCTCCAATAACCTTTTAATCCATATTGCCTCCTTGCAAGCTTGAGTAGCTGTCATATATTCTGCATCTGTTGTAGATAACGCCACAACTGTCTGCAGTTTTGAAACCCAGTTTACTGCTCCCCCTGCAAGTGTAAACAAATAACCAGTAGTAGATTTCCTCTTATCAGGATCACCTGCATAATCTGAATCGACAAAGCCCCTGAGTGTAAAATCTGATCCTCCATAACATAATGCAGCATTCGAGGTACCCTTAATGTATCTAAGGACCCTCTTAACAGTGCTCCAATGCTCTCCTCCAGGATTCGCCATATACCGACTAACTGCTCCCACTTTTAAAGCATAAAATGCATATTTATTTTATTAATTTATGTTTAATTATTTTTATGCATTACTATTGCAGGATAGAATTTATTTCACGAAATTTTAAAGCTATATGCATTAACGATTTTTAAGTTTCATTTCGCGCTCGAACGAGGATCGGAGACTGAAGAATTTTCAGGAAAATTATTTTAATTACATGATTTGTTTTTAAATATTAATTTAAGATGTTTTAAAAGTATTTTTCAAGAATTGAGATTTATTGTGTATTTTTAACCGCAAGACTTTAATTTTTATCGATACACAAATTTTAGCGAATCGGGAAAATTTTTGAGGGTTCGGCTAATATTTTCAAAATCTTTCCAACGTGAAATATTTTTCGACAGTGTGTTTGAATTTAATGGACCTACTTTTAATTTTATTAGGTTTAAAACTGTTTTTATTTTAATTTAGGCCCATTAGTTTACAATTTAATTAACCTAAACTATACTTATAAACCTAACCTACCCTACACCTAATAAATGGAAGCAACCGACACTCCCCTCCAATTATCACTCTTCTCTCCATTTTCAGCGTACCCCAGCTGTTGAGCATCTCGGTTTTCAGAGCTTTCATCAAAAAGCTTCGGTTTTCTCTTTTCGTGCAAGGAGAAATTCATCCTGCTACTCCTTTTCTCGTTCTTGTTCATCAAATCATCCAGGCACGCATTGTACTTTCGTTTCTGCATCATTCACGCCATATTTATGTTTAATGTGTGTTGTAACATGTAGAAACTTTCGATCCAGTAGCTGCACATGAGGATGTGTCGGTTTTGTTTTGTTTCATGCATTTCCACATTTACCACTCACGTTTTCGGATCTTGGTGCAAAGGGCTGCGACTCTGGATTGTTTAGGGGCTGCTGGCGATGTCAAGATGCTGACTTGAGGTTTAGAGGGGTTACTGGACGCTGCAAGGGAAAGACGAGAGGAGAGTTTCCTTTAGGATGGCTTGTTTCTTTAGGTTTTGAGCGTGCAAGGGTCGGCCAACAACTCAAGGACTTCGCCGAGCCTTAGATCAGACCCTGGTGGGTTTGAGACATGGCTTAGGACGACTCAAACATTGCTGGAACTGCCCAGAAAGCCAACCGATCGGGTATCGTAGAAAACCGCCGCGGGTAGTGCTTCCTTGGAGACTTGCGGCCGTTGGTAGAGTCTAGGCTGCAGCGGGCTGTGACCGTGATTCATGTAGGTCCAGTAGGGTCTAGTAAGACGCTAGGAGTGAGCCATGGGTGTGTGGTTGAGGGAGGAGCTCGATCATTGGGAAGGTAGCTCGATCGAGTTGTGTAGGCAATATTCGATAATTTTCTGTAAATGGCTTTGTGCAGCAGCAAATGTATCGGTTAGGCTTGGTTTAGGAGGTTCATGAAGGTCCTTGGTGAGTTATAAAGGCTGAATTATGGTGGTAGGAGAGTGGACCGAAGGAATGAAGGGGTGGAGCCATGTGTTGGATAAAGATGTGGCAAGTGGGGGTGGCCGAGAATTTATGGAAGGCAGTAGGATAGACCGAGAATTAGGAGCTTAATATGAAGGATTTAAGGCTGCAATGCGTGATTTAGGAGTGGTAACAAATGTGGGAAAAATTTGGTTTAGTTTCGATTCGATTCGGGTTAAAACCGAGACCCCGGTCCAAATTTTAAAATGAATCGATTAAGTTTTGAAACGGACTCGAGTTTACGTCTAAGAAACATTTATAAAAAAAAACCTTGGGATATTTTAAGGAGTTTGGTAAGCTTCGGGTCAATTTTAGAGTTACAGGTGTGAAACGATAATTTTTGGGTTTACAGGGGCAAAATGGTCATTTTGCACCCGGGTGAGATGTTGGTCCTGGCAGCGCCCTGAGCATATTTTATCATGTTTTTAAATGTTTATGCATCACGTTCATGAATTTTATGGAATTACGATAAATACATTGCGTGCTTGGTTTAAAGGAAAAGTTACATATATACATGTTTTTATTAAGTGATGATTATGATGATATTTTGAAGGATGAGATTTGGTTGTGACTGACGATGTATATGTATACGATGATATGAGATATGATGAGCTGAGGCCCGGGCTCAGTGGACGGGTAATGCTGTCGCTGATGTCCCTCGCCGTCGGGTACCACGGTTACATGTAGATAGATCCATCGATAGAGCTGATACGATAGAGTTGATACGAAAGTCACAACTAATGAACTGAATTCAATTAAAAAGGAAATGTTTACGTATATGATGACATGAGTTGACATGCTTTAACACGTATACGTTGATACGATGATACATGCTATGATTATTATCATGTTTTGAAAGGATACGACACGTTTACGTATATGATGACATGAGATGATATGCTTTAGACACGATATGATTTTACACAACACGTTTACGTTATACTTTTAAGTTCATGAAAGATATGTTGAGTATGATATTTTTCTCTGCTGTGTACTATGTATATGTACTTGTTATTCTTGGTACAGGTGTGTTGAGTCTTTAGACTCACTAAGCGTGTGTGATGCAGGTGAGCTTGATGATGAGGGGACTGGAGGTGCCGAACTCTGAGTAGGCAGACCTGATGGGTGACACGACCCGATGACCACATGTTTTCCGCATTACGATTTATGAGATTGAGAGGAGATGAATATTTTCATACGTTTATGATTTTAAGATTTTTTATTAGTTTATGTTTTCGTATGATTATGGATGAGTTTGATTATTTTTAAACGACGCTATTTTTACTGTCAAATGATTACGATTATTCTAAATGTTATTCGAAAATGTGAGCTTTAAAAAAAAATATTTCCGCACTTTTAAAATGGGTAGACGTTACAGTTGGTATCAGAGCAAGGGTCCTGTATAGGGTTGTGCCACCGCCAGCTTCTGCCGCTCAGTCTTCAAGCCTCAAGTCCGTAAGCTTTTATGATCTAAATGTTTTAAATGTTTTTAATGCTATCACCTGCATGTTTACATGATATACGTTTTACGGTACATGTTTATCTGTCATTATGTTTTGAGATTAGATGCTTTAAAATTTTTATGCATGTTGCGACATGAAATGAGAAATTATATGATTTTCATGCATGCTGGTTTTGTGGTGAAATTGAACATAAATAAGAATTTTGCTATTGGGCATTGGAAAAGGTTGGAAATGATTTGTCTATATTGATTTTTGGTTAGTATTACTGATGTTATACTTTTGGATCATAAGTTAATCTTGAAGATCATGAATACTTTTGGGGCATGTAGGTTTTCTAAGACAAATATTGATGGTTCATGGTTCCTAGTTGAATAAATTTTTGAGGATTTCATGTAAGGAGTAATGATTAGAAAACTACGACGATATTTGGAACTATAAAAACGTAGAATTTATTTAGGATGCATGCTCTACCTAGTTGGATTTAAGGATTTGATTGCATGAATTGAGAATTTTAAGGACATAATTGTAATAACCAATAATCTGAGGACCTAAGTGCAACAATAAAATTCTAAGGGACTATTTCGAATTTACCAAACTTTGGGATTAAATTTTGAATTTCGAGAATTTTAAGGTTTAAGGAGGCTAAGTCGAAAATTTTATGGGGACCAAAATACAAATTTCGAAAAGTTGTAGGGCCAAGAATGTAATTTTCAAGGACTTTAAGGGCCAAGTTGCCAATCTCGAAATTTTTAAGGATTAAATTAGAACTTTTGAGGAACACTTGGGTAAAATCAGTAATTATTCGAGGGTATGTGGATTGATTTTGAGTTTAATAAGTTTAAAATTATTGAACTTTATGTTACGAGAAACATATAAAATGGAATTAGGAACACAAACAACTTATGAGTAATTGTGGAATTTCGAGATTTAGGATAAATCGAATAATATTCAAGGAAAGTAAGAACTAATTTTGCAATTTTTAAGAAATTTGGGGATTTGATTAGCAGTAAGTGAGAAGCGAATAGTTTAAGTGACTGAAATTTTTGATGATTTAGATTTGAAGGGATATTTGGAACCTTGAGATATCTGGGTTATTAGATATCTGAGCTTGATGATGAGGGGACTGGAGGTGCCGAACGCTTAGTAGGCAGACCTGATGGATGACACGACCCGAGGACCACATGTTTTCCGCATTACGATTTATGAGATTGAGAGGAGATGAATATTTTCATACGTTTATGATTTTAAGATTTTTATTAGTTTATGTTTTCGTATGATTATGGATGAGTTTGATTATTTTTAAACGACGCTATTTTTACTGTCAAACGATTACGATTATTCTAAATGTTATTTCGAAAATGTGCTTTAAAAAAAAATATTTCCGCACTTTTAAAACGGGTAGACGTTACATCAAACTTCCCACTGCTGATACATATGGTACTCGAGACATCTCCATCCTCTCTGCTTCACTGCTAGGACACATCTCGGAGGATAACTTGAAGTTAACAGGAAGAGGGGTCGAAATTGGCTTACTATCTTGCATGTTGAAGCGTTGCAAGATTTTCTTCAAATAATTTTTTTGGGAAAGCCAAATCTTTCTGTTACTTCTGTCTCGATGAACTTGCATCCCTAGAATCTTGTTAGCTGATCCCAAGTCCTTCATATCAAATTCCCTAGCCAACTGTGCCTTCAATCCTTGGACCTGATCTTTGTTGGGGCCTGCTACCAACATGTCGTCCACATACAACAACAAAATGATATAATCATCACCAGACCTCTTGAAATACGTACAAGGGTCTGCACTCAATTTGTTGTACCCAAGGCTCATGATATAGGAATCAAATCTCTTGTACCAACACCTCGGCGCCTGTTTGAGACCGTACATAGATTTTTTCAACCTGCAAACCAAGTTCTCTTTGCCTTTTTCCGCAAAACCTTCTGACTAGAGCATATAAATTTCTTCTTCAAGATCTCCATGAAGAAATGCCGTTTTCACATCTAGCTCTTCTAGATGTAGGTCAAACACCGCACACAATTCCAGCACCACTCTGACTGTTGTAAGCCGAACCACAGGAGAAAATATCTCATTGAAGTCAATGCCTTCTTTCTGAGCATACCCTTTTACCACCAATCTGGCACGATACCGCTCCACTTGGTTATTGCCATCACGCTTGATCTTATAGACCCATCTGTTTCCAATGGCTTTCCTCCCTTGTGGTAGTGTAACAAGATCCCAAGTTTTATTCCTGTCTAATGCCCCCAACTCTTCTTGCATTGCTATCATCCACAAGGATACATCCGAGCTTTGAGTAGCCTCGTGGAAACTCGATGGCTCACCATCCTCTGATAATAGACAATATGCAATGTTGCTTTCAGTGACATAATCTGAAATCCAACCTGGTGGTCTTCTGTCTCGAGTTGACTGTCTCACATTGGAAACCTCAGACTCAACATGTTCTTGTTCTTCGTGCTCTGGTACTGCTTCACAAGAAACGTGACCTTCGTCCGTCTAATTTTCTACCTGAAAAATAGTAGTTTCTGAATTCGGTGTGCCTTTGTCTCCCTTTACTTTATCTTCCTCGAAGATAACATCCCTGCTGATGACAAGCTTGTGAACAGTAGGATCCCACAAGCGAAACCCCTTAACTCCATCAGCATAGCCCAAGAAGATACATTTTCTGGATTTTGAGTCCAACTTCGATCTTTCTTGCTCATTGTACAGAACGTACACAGGACTTCCGAAGATATGCAAATGAGAATAATTTGCCGGTTTCCCAGTCCACATCTCCATCGGAGTCTTCAGATCAATCGCCACTGAAGGAGAACGATTGATAATATAATAAGCGATTTTGACTGCCTCCGCCCAAAATGACTTGTCTAGACCCGCAGTCCTCAACATAGCTCTTGTTCTGTCCAACAAGGTTCTATTCATCCGCTCCGCCACTCCATTATGTTGAGGTGTGTAAGCCGTCGTGAATTGTCTCTTGATGCCCTCATGTTGACAATATGCATCAAATCCATCACTGGTATATTCTCTTCCATTGTCAGTCCTCAAACACTTGATTTTCTTTTCAGAATCAAGTTCAACCCGCGCTTTGAAATATTTGAAGACTTAGAAAACATCTGATTTCTTCTTGATTGGATACACCCGACATCTCCTAGAGAAATCATCAATGAACGAGACAAAGTATCTCGCTCCTCCTAGGGATACAACTGGTGCTTGCCAAACATCCGAATGAATCAGCTCCAATATGCTTTTGCTCCTGGCAGTTGAAGTGCCAAACTTTAATCTGTGTTGTTTACTGGTAACACAGTGCTCCCAAAAGAGTAGTGAAACTTTTGTAAGTCCCGGAAGCAGCTTCCGTTCTGAGAGAATTTTCAACCCCCGTTCTGGCATATGCCCAAGCTTTCTATGCCATAACACTGTTAATTCTTCTCCTGAACCAATTGATTCAACAGCTAGTTCTGTCTCTTTGTGTGTTTCTCCCAAAAGTACATACAGATTTGCTGCAACTTTTTCCGCCTTCATAACCACAAGCGCGACTTTCACAATTTTCATGATCCCGTTCTCGATACGAGTTTTGTACCCAATGTCATCCAATTGCCCCAATGACAAAAGATTCTTCGTCAGCCCTTTCACATGTCGTACCTCCTGTATGGTGCGAATGGTGCCATCAAACATCTTTATTTTGATAGTACCCACCCCAGCGATTTCCAAGGCATGATCATTTCCCATGAATACAGATCCTCCTGAGACTAGTTCATAATGATCAAACCATTCTCTCCGAGACGTCATGTGCCACGTCGTTCCTGAATCCATAATCCATGTGTCACAAAATTTGTGCCTTCCTTCTGCAACAGTTGCTGCTTCGCTGAATAATATTTCACCACTGCCTGAAGTATTTGCCACATTTCTTTGAGAACTTTTATCGATACCCGTACACTCTTTCTTGAAGTACCCTTTACCGCCACATTTAAAGCAGTGAATATTTTTCTTCTTACTTCTCGACTTTGATCTACCTCGCCTTTGGCTCCCACTGGAGTCACGCTCCATGAATCTTCCTCTTATCATCGGCAAAGCCTCTGCCCGCTTCGAAGTTACCAACCTGTCTTCCTTATTCTTGCGCCGGCTTTCTTCTCTGAGAACCGCAGTTAAGACATTGTCGAATCTTAGAAAGCCCATAAGAATATTGTTGGTAATGTTGATGATAAGTTGATCATATGAATCTGGTAGACTTTGAAGTAGAAGTTCCGCACGTTCATTTTCCCCTATTTTATGCCCCATGGAAGTGAGTTGGGCAAATAGAGTATTTAGTGTATTGATATGGTCGGTCATCGATGAAGATTCCTCCATCCGAAGAGTATAAAGCCTTCTCTTTAGGAAAATCATGTTGTGTAGCGACTTGACCTCGTACATCTTTGTCAGAGTATCCCAGATAACTTTTGCTGTTTTTATCTCAGAGATACTTGACAAAACTTCGTCAGCTATAGTCAAGTGTAAATTGGCAACATCATTATCATTCATCTCGTTCCACTTTCCATCATCTGTAATCTCCACCGGTCTATCTCCAATAGCCGCCCTTTCTTAAAACTGCTTGTATCTTTATTTTCCACAGCATAAAATTGCTTCCGTTGAACTTTGCTATCTCGTACCTTCCCGCCATTATGCCTACAACAATTTTAGTAGACTGGACAAAATAATCCCGCCTTAAAAAAAAATCTCAAAAAATCTTTTTCTGATGTGGAAGATCAGTCTAGGCTGCAACCACATAGCATAATCAGAATTTTAAGAAAATTTAAACCAAGGCTCTGATACCACTTGTTGGTCCCACATGCGGAATTTGAGATAATAAAACCCGAAAATAAAGAATAAAATGGACACCGAGATTTTTGTGGAAAACCCCTAAAAATTATTAGGGTAAAAACCACGGGCAAGATGAAAAGAATTTTAACTATAATATTTTGTGGTGTACAACTCACTCACTGTGTTTTCAAAGAGAACACGCACTCTCTTAATACAGGAGAACAAAACACCTCACAAATATTATAGAACTAAGCACTCAAATGCTTATAAGATGAGAGAAAACTTGAATAAGGGATAATTTCAGAATGAACGAGAAGCTCTATTTATAGAGACTCCTGTCAGTGTGAATACCGTTAAAAACGCGTATTCATATTTCCTTATGCTTAAATATTTGACTAATAAATGCCCACTTGGCAGACACATGTCCCACAAACAAGATTGGAGAACTATATATATATTTCACAGCATCATCAACTTCAAGATGCTATTCGAATTTTCAGGTATCATATCCCAAGATCATACCTGAAGCCGAAGAGGAATCTGTTGGTGATATTCGAAGAGACAGGAGGGATCCCAGAAAAAATAGAAATCTTGACAGTGAACAGAGATACAATCTGCAGAGTGATTACAGAGTACCACCCACCTAACATAAAGACGTGGGAAAGGAAAAACAACCAATTCAGAGCGGTGGTGGACCCTATGAAGGCAGCGCACCTGGTCTGCCCGGACAAGAAAGTCATCAGTGCCGTCGAATTGGTGAGCTTCGGAGAGACTGAAGGCGCATGCGGTGCTTTCATACCTGGGAAATGCGATTCTTCCAAGGCTCACAAAGTTGTCGAAGAGGTATAAATTTTTCTCTCATTACATACGGTGCCCAAGGGTGCAGAGTCGAATCTACCACCCCTTGGGACAATACCATCGAGTTAACGTGTCATGACCACGACTACGATCACGACTAAAATACATACGTTACAATACTTGTATTGTCTCACTAATTTGTTGGGTTGAATAACAGCAATGCTTGGGCAAGACCGAGTGCACGATTCCATTTGAAAGAGAAGTGCTTGTCGATGCAGACAAGGATTTTTGCCCTGATATCGCCAAAACACTTGCTATCCAAGTCAGATGCGCACACTCACAGAAGAACAGTGTTTAAATCTATATTTTGTCGTAATTTAATGCCGGATTGCATGAAATAACAAGGCGGGTGTTTCGACAGTTTTGATTTGTTTCTGTTTCATTTTATTCATTCGATACTGACAATTATTAGCATAGAGCAATCATTGGTAGCATCGAAGAGTTTTCACAACTGTCATATGTGCTTTTGTCGATTAGAATCGTAATGGAATATCACTGATATACAAATAAGACAAAAACCTGTGTGAAGTGGTTTCACGGGTCGTATTTTGTGAGACGAATTTCTTATTTGAGTCAACCATTAAAAAGTATTACTTTTTACGTTAAGAGTATTACTTTTTATTGTGAATATCGGTAGAGTTGACCCGTCTTACAGATAAAGATTTGAGACCGTCTCACAAAAAACTTACTCTTACAATAAATATCATCAAGCCATCGCCTTCATCAGTTAATTGTTCCCAATACAATGCTATATTTATGTTTAAAATAATAAAGAATTAGCATTTCTAAGAATACGTAGTTTACCATTTCTTAGAAAATTTTCATATTTTTTCTCGAATTTTGGTTCATTTGAAATATTTGAATTCGTTTACATGTTATTCTAAAATAAATGCTCGAAATATATTCATTTAACATGTAATTATACTATATTAATAAAATAATAAAAACTCGCTAACGAAGATATGTTTAATAAGATTGTAAACAAATCAAATTGACTCGAAAAATATTGATTTTTATTTAAAATTTATCGAATTTGAGCGTATATTATTTTGTTAGATAATATCGACCAAACAAAATGTCGAGAGCAGTTGATCAGTTAACAGAATGTGGGCCCAATATGGGCCCAAGCCCAAAGCAAAAATCCGCAACTTAACACAAAGAAAAAGACACGTACGCTTTACTCGTTTACACTCAACCCCGCAAAATGCTCATCCGGTCCGGGAGATCCAAAATGTGAAATTACCGGAAGGGCAAAACAACTCGATGTCGGCTAAATCGAATAGAGGACAATAATGTCTTTCTACAACTTAGGCAAATAAATGAACTTGAAAATGTAATAATGTAATCATAAAATAATATAAACAAATAAATGGGGTGACGAGAGAGGAGAGGTGGATGGATTGTCAATGGAGTTTATTTCTGGAAGATACTCGGTGGAATAATTGAGATTTTAGAGTAATTTTCTTGTTTTTTTAGCTGCGTTAAGTTTGGATTCAAGTTCCTGAAATTTCACTTCAAATTTGAAAGATAGGCGTATTTGTAGATGGGATTTTTCAGCACAGTATTCGGGCTTGTTGGATTTGGTGTTGGGATTTCATCTGGTCTGGTGATAGGATATTATTTGTTCGTCTACTTTCAGACCAGCGACGTTAAGGTGTTAATCTCTCTCTCACACACACATTACGGTCATATACTGTGATTTTCGTTCCGTTAATTGTGAACTGGTTGGTTTCTTAGTTTTTAATGCAGTAGCTCGTTTAATAATGATTCTAAACGTAGATTACTTGAAGTTTCTGTTACGGATGTTGTGATAAATTCATCAGCAATTTTGTTTAGTTTCATCGGATTGTTTCTTCTATGGTGAGAAAGTGAACAAAATTGAGGTTTGCTAACGTTAAGATATATTAGTTGTTGGTCATAGTGGGCAGCGGAAGTTTAGTGTAGACTTTTCATTGGAGCAAGTTGCTTGTTAACGGAAAATTTTAAATAACACGAAGAGTTCCGAAGGAAATGATAAAGTTTCTGACTGTTACTTTCATCAGGATCCTATCGTTCGCCGCTTGGTTGAGCATGACTCAGAAAATTTGCATGGACTGCTTCCTGAAATACCCTTTTGGGTTAAAAATCCAGATTATGATCGAGTTAGTTGTTCGTGACTTCAATAAACTCCTTTTGCATTCAGTTTTTTCACTTACATGTTTCTGTCTGGTTTTTGTTGTTCTTATGTCACTTTGTCTACTGGAATAAAGATGGATTGGCTGAATAGGTTTATTCAAGTTATGTGGCCTTACCTGGACAAGGTATTGATTTGAGTGTATATGGTTTGCAAATGCTTGCATGGTGTGTAAAATTCAGATTATCAACTTTTTCTGCACTGGATTCTGCACTGATTATCTATACATCTTACAGGCAATTTGCAAGACGGCAAAAAATATTGCTTCTCCTATCATTGCTGAGCAAATTCCAAAATATAAAATCGAATCTGTTGAATTTGAGTCACTAACTTTAGGGTCACTGCCACCTACATTTCAAGGTCAGTTAAGCTATTGCTATCGTTTTAGTTCAAGTATTTTACTGTATTGGCCCCGTTCATAAATTGACTTGGGAAGCAACACCTACATTGATAATATCGTGGAAAAGGTTACTCAAAACAACCACTTTCGTGCTTCAGAAACTTTTAAAACTTGGGTTATTAGATAATGGCGATTGTTGAAAGCTTTCCATTAGTTGATGAGTGTATTTGTGCATAATTTGTAAAAAATTATGCACGTATAAAAGTTCAACTGTAAAATTAATTTTGAGTCATTCTAATGTTGGATTCAGTAATAAGAATGCCTTTTGGAATCTGAGAGTAGGAGTTTCTTGTGTTTATCGAAAGCAACTCTCTAACATGAGGGATGATGATGGGCTGGCTTGAGGCTGACTATCAACAAAATTTCATCTCTAGATTGATTTGGATGTATCTCTATCTCGTGTTTGTGTATTTGTGATTTAACTAAGTGTGGTGTGGAGGCTATTTTACTTGCTGGACTTAAAGAAAATTGTCAATTTACTTATACCAGGTATGAAAGTGTATCTAACCGAAGAAAAGGAGTTGATTATGGAGCCTTTTCTAAAATGGGCAGGGAATCCTAACATCACAGTCGCTGTGAAAGCATATGGATTAAAAGCCACAGTTCAGGTTGCCTGCTATTTAAGTAATCATGGGTAGTTCACAAAGCCTACATTGTGTTATCCAACAAAGAGTCGGTCATCTGACAAATAATCTTATTATTTTCTTTTTAAAAAGGTTCTTTTAATGTCCCAGGTTGTAGATTTGCAGATCTTTGCTCAACCACGGATCACCCTAAAGCCTCTAGTTCCCAGCTTTCCGTGTTTCGCTAACATTTTTGTGTCTCTAATGGAAAAGGTTGGTGATAAATATTTAGTAATTGAGACACGGGGGTTTACAGAATAACTACATATTTTGTTGAGCAACTTCAAAAGTATATTGAAAGGCTGTTGAATTTGTTTTTGTCCTCTTAGAAATGCTTATGAGTTATGGTATGTTCCGCTGTTAATATGTTTTTCAAGACTCATCTGAAAGTTAGGGGTGCTCATTCATCTGCTCAGCATAATGACACTAGTTTATTAATGTTTTTTGTTCTCTGTTTCGGTTGCTTTGCAGCCTTATGTTGACTTTGGATTGAAGCTTTTTGGTGCTGATCTCATGTCAATACCTGGTCTATACCGGTTTGTGCAGGTATAAGTCCCTTAAAGTTACTGTAACACACACAATTTAGCTTCTATACAAGTGTGCAATCAAGCATTTCTCATTCTGAAAAGAATGTCAATTTTCTAGTAGCATGCATGTTAATGGAAATAAGCTCTAGATTTTGGGTACATTTAGATTTTATTTGCCTTGCATTAGTACTTAGAGGTTGTGATGCATGCAGTTAGTAATGTAGCTTTTAAAGGTTATTGGTATTAAATTTGTATTTTTCTTGATTCTGATCTTAACATTGTTAGTATTTTCTTATTATTCCTGTGGAGTGTGGATTCTTGTGAATGACAAAAGTGAAAAAAGAAAGATGTCAGTCACTTTAGAATAACTGCTAATTAATATAGTGTTAGTTTCTAGTAATGCTAGAGAATTTAATTATGTGTGCTAATCATAGAGTGAGTTTTTCACGGGGGAATTTTTTTTTGGCAGGAGCTTATCAAAGATCAGGTTGCTAACATGTATCTGTGGCCTAACACCCTTGATGTGCAAATTCTGGATCCAACAAAGTAAGCTGTCTTTCTCTCTTTCGTATTTCTATACGCACATTCTAAAAGTCTTGCCTTCAGTAGAGTCTTTATGTTTTTCTTTGTGAACTTTCAGAGCTATGCAGAAGCCTGTTGGTATCCTTCATGTGAAGGTTTTGCGAGCTACAAAGCTGAGAAAGAAAGATTTAATGGGCGGATCGGATCCGTATGTAAAACTGAAGCTCACTGAATCAAAGGCTCCATCAAAGAAAACAGCAGTGAAGCACAATAATTTGAGTCCTGAGTGGAATGAAGAATTCAGCATTGTTGTAAAAGATCCAGAAACACAAGCATTAGAACTCATTGTTTATGATTGGGAAAAGGTATACAGTTCCGGTGGCAAGTTAAAAATGTTTGTTGCTGATGTTTTTATGTGTAACTTGAGCTTTTTATATTTGTTCAGGTTGGAAAACATGACAAGATGGGTATGAATGTAGTTCCCTTGAAGGAACTTCCCCCCGATGAAGCAAAAGTTATGACACTGGATCTTCTTAAGAACATGGATCCAAACGATGTTCAGAATGACAAGGTGCGTGGGCAGATTGAGGTGGAGTTGACATACAAACCTTTCAAGGAAGAAGATATGCCTCACAATACTGAAAATTTAGGAGCGGTGCAAAAGGCTCCCGAAGGTACTCCAAGTGGGGGAGGGTTACTAGTGGTTATAGTCCATGAAGCTCAAGATGTCGAGGGAAAACACCACACTAACCCTTATGTCCGTATCAATTTCAAAGGAGAGGAGCGAAAAACAAAGGTTTGCAAGAACTTCTTTCTCCTAAGGTGTCTTGTTATGTGTGTATGGTGCAAGAAGTTACTGTATGCAATCTTGATCAGAACTCGGAACCGGAAATGCATAATGATTCTAAACCCTGTTGGATACTCCCTGACATCCTAGTTTTCTATCTTTTCATCATCTAAAAACTCATAATTTATTTACTGGGAGCAATTTTACCTGAATTACATTCCATTGATGCTTCTAAAATTTAAAATCCAGATTTGGTCCTTTATATGAAGATTTTAGTTATTACAGTGTAGGTGGAGCTGTAACAGAGGTTCTTTTTACGTGGAAAACTCGTTGAATCTTTCTCTTTTTTATTCCTGCTGAGAACTGCCTACAAATTATACTGATTCTTGCTTTGTTGTGGACAAAGTATATTCTGGTCTGGCTGTTCTAACATATTTTATATCCGTTGATAAAGCAACTAAAGAAGAGCAGGGATCCGAGATGGGAGGAAGAGTTCTCTTTCACGTTGGAAGAACCTCCTACGAAAGAAAGGATGCATGTGAAAGTGTGCAGCACCTCGTCTAGAATTGGCTTGCTGCATCCTAAGGTATATCAGGCACCTTTCTCTCTTTAATGTGGAGTAAATTCGGGGCTTCCGTTTTACCTGCACTTCCAAAACTAAATGCTAAACCCCGATCTCATTTATCAAAAAATATAGTCGTTTGCTGATGATAAATTTTTGAAGTACAAAGAGTACAAAGTTTCAAAACGTATAATGCTTAGCATGTATCAACTGTGATACATTGCTTTGCATTGTTATTATCAAATCTTTATTTTGATAATTTGAGGACCGGTTTCGAAATCTATTTTGGAAGTATCTACACTCTCCTGCACTTCATGTTTGAGATTTCATTACGAGTGTTTCTATTGGAATGCAATTTAAACAGCCATTTCCTTGACAATCTCTAGGTGAATCGAAGCCAAAAATCAAAGTAATGAATACATGTATTTTTTGATTCTTTGTATTTATTGAGAAAATCTTTATTTGCCATTCAAACTCAGGAAACACTGGGCTATGTTGATATCATACTGGCAGACGTCGTCACCAATAAACGAATAAACGAGAAATTCCACCTTATAGACTCCAAGAATGGGCGACTCCTAATCGAGCTGCAGTGGCGAGCATCTTAACCTCGTCATTCTGTTCTCTTCTGGGAAAGTGAAATAACCTCTTGTAAGCACAATTTCTATGTTAGTGCAGAGAAAAATCCGTTGAAGGACAAAATGTTTCGAGCTTGTTTCCTGTCATTATATATGTTTGTTGTGTACATTTTGAGTTGCATTTCTGCGCTTAATTCACTCACTGGTTCACGTGCTCTTCTTGCGTATGCTTTTTTATGCAATCTTTCGAAGACATTAACGTTTTGAACTAAATGATTGTGATGTATAGTACTTTAATGAACTAAATTTAATTTTATTTACTTACAAAGTAATGTGAAATATTTTAAATTTTAAAATTATTTTCATTAAGTTTTTGGTTTTCCTCCCTAATATTATAATCTATTTCACCAAAAACGCAGTTTTCTTTATGGTAGTAGTTTTCCCCGAAAATATTATATTATATTTCCTTGAAAATATACATAGATAGTACCGATCATACGCTAAATAAAATATTTATATTTAAAATTTAAATTTAATGACTCAATTTCTTGCAAAATTATATATATATATATATTTCGAATGCTTAAAGCATACCGATGAAATTTAAGAGAAGTGTTATAAATAAAGAGGAAAAGCATGAAGAGTGTGGAAAAAGCGGTCATATTTAAGTTGGAGTAGATCTCTTGTGAGACGATCTCACGAATCTTTATTTGTGAGACGGGTCAATTTTACTGATATTCACAATAAAAAGTAATAATCTTAGCATAAAAAGTAATATTTTTTTATGGATGACCCAAATAAGAGATCGGTCTCACAAGGTCTCACAAAATACGACCCGTGAGATCGTCTCACACAAATTTTTGCTTTTTAAGTTGACCGCAAATGTGGAAAAAAAAGCTGAAAAAGCATGAGTTTTTTATATATATATAAAAAAATTATATTAGATTTATTTTTAAAAATTTTACCTTTTATTATCTTTTTATAAAATTTAAATTTTAAATATTTGATAATATAAATTATTTAAATAAAAAATCTTAAATGCACTTGAATGTTCTTTAATGGTTAGTTACTCTTGCTAGTAAAAAAAATTTAAAATTATATATACTTTTTTATTATTTGCGTGTCTTTTAATCTATCGAATAACTTTACATATCAAAAATTTTAGTAGAAATTAAATTTTTTTCATATTGAATCTCATACTAAAATCGTTTAATTCTGTAAAAACAAGCTTGATCTAATCACTTTGTCTTGTTTCACGTTTTTTAAACCTTGATTTATAATATTCTATTTTAAGACACATTTTCTAAAATTTTTAGAATTGTTTTTTTTATAATAGAATTGTTCTGAATATTCATGCAAATTTAAGTGCTAAAGATATTATTTTAATATTTTATTTTTTTGGTACGGTATTTAATAAGTAGATTTTTTGTGAGACGATCTCACGACTTTTTATCTGTGTGATAAGTCAATCCTACCGATATTCACAATAAAAAATAATATTCTTAATATTTTTAATTCTCAAGGAGATATTAATATCAATATTATTGATTGGTTCAGTCAAGTTCTGTAATTTTCCCATGGCTAAGCCAATCGTCGACTCTGAATATCTCAAGGAGGTAGAGAAAGCTCGCCGTGAACTCCGTGCGCTCATCTCCAACAAGAACTGCGCCCCTATCATGCTCCGCTTGGCGTATCTTCTTCGTTTCTCCTTTCTCTTTTGAGGATTTTGCTTCTGTTGATTGAAATGATTTTGTTGAAATTTAATCAGGTGGCACGATGCGGGGACGTATGACGTGAAGACGAAGACTGGAGGTCCCAACGGTTCCATTCGAAATGAGGAGGAGTACACTCATAGCTCTAACAACGGATTGAAAATCGCTCTCGACTTTTGCGGTTAGTTTAATCTTCATTATTGATTTTATCACCATGCTATTGGTTATCCTTGGATAATTGTGTTTGTTGCTGTTGTGCTTAACTTACTACAGCTTGTGGCATTATATTAGGTTGAGGAAATATGTATTTTGCTTACCGAACTAGTCAGCTAACAATATTTCTGTGTAAGATGAGCAAATCGAAGAGTTGGTGATTCATATCTTGGTTGATGCTTGTCGTATAACTGATGTCCGGATTTTTTCATGTGGTCGCAGGATTTGGGTTGATTTTATCTGCTACTCATTAACGCTCGTTTACAAGTGGGTCTCCATATGAATCTAGGAAATCAGTAAATTATGAGTTTTTTTGATAAAACGTCTATTGCAATTGGTTGGATACCTAGGAGTATTTATTATGATAGAAGAATTTGTTTAACCGGGTTATGAGTTTCATAATTTTGGCATATTTTAAAGTTAGAAGTTTCACGATTTTGGATTTGAAATTTGACATTTATCTGGCTGCAGATGTGTTATATCGACGTTAGATTTATCTGTTTGTGGTGGTATAGTTCAGCCTTTTTTTTCCAAGGATAGTTTTGATGTATAAATAACAGTAATATTTAGTTGTTCTCTGAAACTGCTAGTGTTTGGGTGGGTATTTGATTGCAGAAAAAGTGAAGACCAAATGTCCAAAGATTACATATGCTGATTTGTATCAGGTATTTTATACCTTTGCTTGTTAGTGTTCAATTACTCATCAAAATGTTAAATCTAGTTAATAAATCCTTCTGTTTCAAATGATTTAAAAGAAACCAGACTTATTTCGCCTATTGATGTAATATTACATTATTAAAGGTGTATCTTAAGGATAGGGAAATCAAGTTAGTTTCTGATTCTGGAATATTCTTTTCATGCTCTTATCTGTAGATGCATTATTCAAGAAAGAATTTAAATGATACAGACAGACCTCAAAAAAGAAAAAAATGATACAGACAGAAAAGAATGAGTTTAATTCAACATTTAGTGTTAGCTGTTAGTAATAATTGTATGTCGGTTTTAATTCAATCATATACCTGCCTTTTCACATCTGAGGAAGAGTATGGAATATTGAAATCCTTTTAAATGGTTGATGGTTTGTTAAAACCGGTGGACATAATTGATTTTGCAACAATTTACTTTGCCTGGCCTGCTTAGTTCAGATGATACTGCATTTATCAACACCTTTCAAGAAAAAGATAACTAATGGTGGATGAATTGAGGGAAAGTTGTTCTGTGCTGACAAAACATTGATGCCTATAGCTTGCAGGTGTTGTGGCAGTGGAGATAACTGGAGGCCCCGCAATTAATTTTGTTCCCGGTAGAAAGGTATCGCCTATGTTTCTTATAATCTTGTCTTCTTCTAGAAGTGAAGTCTTCCACCCCCCGTGCTTTTGAATTCCCTTCTATTGGAAGTTATCTTCATAAAATCATGAAAAGTGCTGTTTTTTTCCACCTCGTGTTTATTCAGGATTCAAAGATTTCTCCAAAGGAAGGTCGACTTCCGGATGCTAAAAAAGGTCAGATACATTCTGAAGCATTTGTAATTCTTAACCTGCTATGCCTATGTTGGGATGTTAATTTTCTGTTATGTAACACTCTTTTTTTTTTTTTATGCACCATTTGGTTGAGATGCTTCCAATAACATCTTGTATGTAAACTTCAAACATTTTTGGAATGCACTGTGAGTTCATGCAACTTTCCTGTGTATGTATTTCTCTTCCAAGGACTTCCGTTGCGCGATCTGGACTCGTTGACTTTAAACCGATAAAATTTGTTTGTTGTATACCTGATCTTATCTTATGTACTTAGTTGGATAGGAACTTATCTATCGGTTTATCTCTCTTTTTATTTGTATCTTTGTATTTTAAATTCCTAGGATTACGTTATCTTATCTCCTTAGTTGTTTATTTAATCTTTGTAGACTCTACATTTGGGAATAAGAAATATATGGTGTTTCACCAACTCTCACTCTATTCTAGCTTCATGGTATCCGAGCACCAGGGATATACATGACCAAATACGGTGTGGCAACACCTAAAATATCCCAAACTCGAGAGTCCAACCCCGCGACGATCGATTTCCCGTCGGTATCCATTACTTGTCATCGATTGAATGACAAGAATTATTTGTAGTGGTCACAATCTGTAATGTTATTTATTTGTGGTCGTGGGAAAGATGGCTTCTTGTCCGGCGACACGCTTTGTCCAGCATCTGACAATCCGAAATTTCGGATCTGGAATTCATAGACTTGCATGGTTATGTCTTGGTTAATAAATTCCATGACAACTGAGATTGAAGAGAATTTCCTCCTCTATCACAGTGCCAAGGATATCTAGGAAACTAACGAGAGATACATATTCTTCCAAAGATAACACCTCTGAATTGTTTGCAATCGGCCGTTTACAAGATCTCTGCCAAAGGGAGTGCTTTAATTCCTTGACCTGTCAGTGGCAACAATTCGATATCTTCGAAGTGTATGAGTGGGAGTGTGCAGCAGATGGCAACCGATTTCATGGTATTGTCGAGCAGCGGCGGATATTCAAATTTTTGTCGGGCCTCAACTCATCACTCGATGATGTCTGGGGGAGAATTCTAGGTGCTAAGCCTTTACCGAGCTTCGTGGTCTGTTGTACGTCATGAAGAGAATCGTCGGAAGATTATGTTGACACCGTCAAATCATCCTTCCTCTGTTGACACATCCGCCTTGGCTACCCAACATCGCTTCCCTTCTCTAGGCGATGACTTTGGTGGTGGTATGCGTATGATCTCTAACTTACCCAGCACTGGCCAATTCAAGCAAGGCCACCCATGGTGTGCCAAATGTCGCAAACCTACACATACGCTGGACACGTGCTGGAAAATTCATGGGAAACCTTCTAATTGGAAACCAGCGAGCGAGAGACGTGCAAACACAGTTGCTGTTGATCCTTCACTTTCAGAGCAACAACCATTCACGAAGGAACAACTTGATGCTCTTCAGAAGTTGCTTGGACAACCTCTTGTCACACCTACTCCGTCTCTCAGTGGCACCAGTAATGTGGCCCATTCTGGTATTTCGTTCCTTACATCTTCACAGCATGATCTGTCATCCTATTGAATAATCGATTCAGGTGCAACGCCCCTAATACAGTACGAATAGCCAATGGGTCTCTATCCACCGTGACTGGTTGTGGCTTCATTCAATTAACGAAGTATATCTGCCTTCATTCAGTTTTATTTGTGCCCGACCTTGCTTGTAATCTACTGTCAGTTAAGTAAACTGAATCATGAACTTGGTGCTCGACTAAGTTTTTAGTAAATTTGTGTGTTTTCCAGGATGTGGCATTGGGGAAGACGATTGGCAGTACTGAACTTCCTGCGAGATTGTACATTCTCAAGACATATGCTCACTTGGACAAACTTTTTGCCTCTTCATCAATACCTCACTCTGTTTCTGCTTTGAGTTCGAATAAGATTAGGGATATTTTAGTATGACATTACCGTTTAGGTCATCCAAATCCATTGTATCTTAAGAAGAAGTTTCCCAACTTATTTCGTAATAAAATTTTTGTTTTTTCTCAATGTGATGTCTGTTAGTTTTCCAAACATACGTGTGCATCTTGTAGACACAACTGTTATAAACTATCGTCGTCTTTCTCCCTTATCCATAATGATATTTGGGGACCATAAAATATCCCCAACCTTAGCGGGACTCATTGGTTTATCTTATTTATCGATGATCACACGCTCTATCTTGGGTCTTCTTTGTGAAAAATAAATCAGAAAGTGCTCACATCTTTAAACATTTTTTTTCAATGATCAAAACACAATTTTCTTCTCATATTCGTGTGCTATGCACGGATCGAGCCCTTGATTATTTCAACAATCCGTTGAGGAGTTATATGCAATCACATGGGATTATTCACCAAAGCTCGTATGTGGACACTCCGCAACAAAATAGGGGCTCTGAGCGGAAAAATCGTCATCATCTTGAGGTTGCTTGTGCATTACTCTTTACCTCAATGTTCCTTGATACTATTGGGGTGATGCAATACTACTTGTCACTTACCTGATAAACAAAATGCCCTCAAGGATAATGTAGTTTTAAACTCCCATCCAGACCTTCCTAGAAAGTTATCCTTCTCCTCATTTAATTCATGAAATTCCACTTAAGGTGTTTGGTTGTTCCTCCTTTGTCCAATACACTCGCATCACCGCGGTAAACTTGAACCACGTGTTGTCAAGTGTATCTTTCTCGGTTATTCTCCACACCAGAAAGGGTACAAATGCTATTCAACCATCGCGAAACAATACTACACCTCTATGGATGTTACCTTCTTTGAATCTCAGGCAGAATCTTCTTTGAATCTCAGCCATTCTATCCTCCAGGCTCCTCAATTCAGGGGAGTCAACCACCAATGAACCGAGCAGTTGGAAATCCACCATACCGTCCATCCCTTATATAGAACCTCCTATATCTAATATTACACCACTAGATCTACCTCCTGTTCTTAGAAAACTCAGCTTCCATGAGCCAGTTCATACATATTCTCGAAGAAATCATCATCGTCAAGAGACTATACAAGTGCCTGTACAAATTCAGACTATACATGAAATCTCCATATGAAAAAATTCAGGTACATACAATGTTGTAAATGGCAGGAGGCGGGGCGGTCGGTGGCCTACCGCCTGGACACTGGCAGGAGGCGGGGCGGTCGGTGGCCTACCGCCTCGGCCGCCTAGACAGTGTCCAGGCGGTGCTTAGGCGGTTGAATTTTTTTAAGTAATTTTTTATATATAATCATATATAATCATGCAAAAGACTATCAAGTAAGCGGCATAATGCAAAGGACTATCAAGTCTACCCTTAAACTTCCATCAATAATCTTCAAAATAGGGATGACAATTTTTTCTTCTTTGAAAAATGTTTTAATGTCTTCTTTGGATTGTTTAAGAGCACCCAATAAAAGGTCATCGAGGGCTTCTTGTCACCGTCAACAAGACGTAATATGATGTTTCATCTTTTAAACTCCTCTTTTAGTAAGCCTCTTACACAACTTGCATGTGAGCCAATCCTTTTTCTCTTATTATACAACACCCCATGTTTGCAAACAATATTATTAAACTTTGGCTTAAATTCCAACTCGAGTTGTTTATCTTTTTCCACCATTAATCTTCAACAATAAATCAATAATAATAGGGAACAAAAAAATTTGATATTTGAAATCACAAAATCTGAAATATTATAAAAAAGTATGTTAAATGATATATATACAATATTACAATGCCTTCATAAAGCTTCTTGTTGATGGCGGCGGCAGCGACAGACAGTTTGTGTGGTGGAGTTAGTAGTTGATAGTGAGGAGTGAGAACCAAAAGTTATAAAAAAGAAAGTGAGGTGTGATTTAAACAAATGAGGTTGAGTTTTAAAATTAGTTTACTTTGACTAGGTTTTTAAAATTTGTTAACTAACATAAAATGTTGACTGCCTCACATGGCCCGTCTGCTCACCGCCTCCACCCACCTCGACCGCCTGCCCACTGCCCTCGACCACCTGCCCACCGCCGTATAGCTTAGGCTGCCTAAAACAACCGCCTCATGCGTAGGCAAGGCGGTTGAGAGCCGCCTATCGCCTAGGCGGCCGTCTCGACCGTCATTTAGAGCACTAGTTACTTACTCACAAGAATTAATCATTACTGATACTCATGTGATTAACAACAGTGATCATGTTGATAGCCTTGATGAAAGACCTATCGTGCTACGAAAAGGAATTCGATCATGCACAGCACCTTATAGATAACTTCATCTCATTTGAACGTTTTTCACTTACATATTGTGCCTTTTTTTTCCAATTTAGATCAGATTCCCTCCACCACAGATGATGCCTTAAATTATCCAAATTGGAAAATTGTTGTCCTTGATGAAATAAAGGCATTGGAAAAGAACAATACATGGAACGTCACAGATCTTTCATTAGGGAATAAACCAGCTGGGTGCAAACTTGTAGCCAAGGGATACACTCGGTCATACGACATTGACTACCAAGAAACCTTTCCCCTGTTGCTCGTCTCAACACTGTCCGAGTTCTCCTATCAATTGTTGTTAACTCCAACTGACCTCTGTACCAACTCGATGTCAAGAATGCATTTCTTAAGGGTGATCTTGAGAAAGAAGTCTTCATGAAAATCCCTCCTAGTTTTGAATCTCAGCTGACAGTAATCAAGGTGTGCAGATTGCGAAGGTCCCTGTATAAGCTTAGACAATCTCCTAGAGCTTGGTTTTATCGATTCATGAATGTGTTGAAAAAAGATGGCTACACTCAATGTCAGACCGACCACACCTTTTTTGTGAAACACTCTGGAGAAGGTAAAAGTGCAATTCTTATTATTTATGTGGATGACATTGTACTCACAGGGAATCATAAAGAAGAAATAAATCGTGTGAAACTCCTCCTAGGTAAGGAATTTGAGATGAAAGACCTCGGGTATCTAAAATATTTAATGGGAATAGAAGTAGCTATATCCTCCCGTGGTATATCTATTTCTCAACGTAAATATGTTATCGACCTTCTGAAAAAAACATGAATGTTAGGGTGTAAACCTGCAGACACTCCAATGGATCCGAACATCAAAATTGGTGGAAAAGGTGTCTGTCCCTTGGTTGACAAGGAAAGATATTAAAGACTAGTGGGAAAACTAATATTTCTGGCACATACACGACCAGATATTGGATTTGTGGTAAGTGTTATCAGTCAATTCTTGAACTACCCGACCGAGGAACATATGGCTAACTACATCATGTGTTGAGGTATCTCAAAAGGTCTTTTGTTAAAGGACTTCTCTTCGTGAAAACCACAGGCCGAAGAATTAAGGTCTACAATGATGTTGATTGGGCTGAATCCCCTACAGACCGACGTTCCACATCAGTACACAAAGAGGAAACCTAGTGACATGGCGAAGTAAAAAGCAACCTGTGGTTGCCTGTAGAATTTCGAGCATTGGCCCGTGGGATCTGTGAGGGGATGTGGCTCAGAAGATTGCTAACCGAGTTAAAAGTGGAAGAAAATCCCCTAGTTGAATTGTTGTGTGATAATCAAACAGCTATCAGCATATCAAAGAATCAAGTACATCATCATCAGACGAAACATGTTGAGGTAGACTGCCACTTCATTAGTGAGAAGATTGAGGATGAGATTATTAATGTCACCTACATTCCTACTTAACTAAAAGTGGCAGACATATTGACGCCATGTTTCGTCAAACATTTGATGAATTGTGTTTCAAGCTGGGAATGATCAACTTATACGACCCACCTTGAGGGGGAGTGTTGTATACCTGATTTTATCTTATTTACTTGGTTGGATAGGAACTTATCGGTTTATCTCTCTTTATTTGTATCTTTGTATTTTAAATTCCTAGTATTGGGTTATCTTATCTCCTTAGTTGTTATTTAGTCATTGTAGACTGTACATTTCAGAATAAGAAAATATACGGTGTTTCACCGATTCTCACTCTAATATATCCTCACTGTTCAGTGATAATATGTCGAGAAAGAGACTCCATGTGGAGAACAATCTTGGATTCCTGCATAAAAACTGAATGTGCCCGCCCTGTCCTGTAAATTTAAGTTAAACTTGTGATTATTTTGGTTTTTTATGTCAGGTGTGCCACATCTGAAGGACGTATTTTATAGAATGGGCTTATCTGACAAAGACATTGTGGCCCTATCAGGTGGCCATACCCTGGTAATTTTATTTCAATTCTACGGTGCAAACTGTTACAAAAACCTTAATCTGATATAATATTGGTTGATATCTGTGACGTAGGGAAGAGCACATCCTGAGAGATCGGGCTTTGATGGGCCTTGGACCGCAGAGCCACTGAAATTTGACAATTCATATTTTGCGTGCGTCTTACAAGTCAACAAAGTTTTTTTTTTTAAAACTACTTTTGTTTATTTTTCCTTCATTTGCTATATCTTTTTATTAATGAAACCAAACTAGGGAGCTGCTCAAGGGGGAAAGTGAGGGCCTGCTAAAACTTCCAACTGATATTGCTTTGCTGGATGATCCTGAGTTCCGGCGCTATGTTGAGGTCTATGCTAAGGTATCAGGTTTCAAATATGATAAGTATCCCATTTGTGTTTTTAAGATGGTCAGGTTTGTAAGCTCAAATATTCAGCAAATTTGATGCTGTTGGATGTTACCAAATTGGCTCAAAGTTTATATAGGGCAAACCAAAGGAACTAACCACTGCTTGCTTGTTAGGAGCTTGTTCACTTTTTAAGACAATCTAGAACAAAAAAATTTTGCAATGTCAAAATCTAGCAATCTGAAGCAGTATTTTGCCATCACTTTACTCTGTACTTGACCTCAGAGCTGATTTAATGAATTTGCAAAATCTAACCAATATCTCTGCTAACCTCTTCAAGAACAAGTCAGCCTGGAGTTTTTCTATTGTATTTGATTCCCAATGATGGCTTTAATTTGATGTTTAAAAATTTTATCGGCTACTTGCCGCCATTTCCAGCGAAAAGAGAAGAAGAAATATGGCACGAAATAAGCTAGTTCTTTCCGAATCCAAGGTTCTGTGGCTATTATTTTTTTCTTGGAGTACCTATATTTATGTCGCTCTTGCTACTCTATAACTGGAGAATGTAAATGACCACCCACGAGAAATAGGAAGTTCTGATACTACAATTCAAACAGCTATGAGGCCATACCAGGCTAGATGCAATTTTACTTCCTCCATATTGTCAACATAATAGCTGATCCTTCAAGAAATAGTGATCAGCGACTTTGTTTTTAGCTTTAGTAACAGTTAATCTACTGTTTTGAATATATGTACATCTGCCTTTGGATGCAAAATTAGTCTATGGATGGATTAAGGTGCTGGGGTTATGTAATCAAAAGAATAATTTAGCATATGTTATTTCCTGGTATTAATGTCTTGGTAACAATTTTCTATCTTGTTCACATAATCAATTACATGCAACGGTGTGTTCACTCACATTCTGACCGAGGGAGGCAAACTCAACTTCTAGAGCAGTACCAGGGTTGATCAAATGTGAAATTCTCTCACAATCTATTAACTGATACCCTTACATGCGTGCTCCAACATGCAGGATGAAGATGCCTTCTTCAAAGATTATGCAGAATCACACAAAAAACTTTCTGAACTTGGGTTTTGTCCCTCTGGTTCGAAGGCGATCGTGAAAGATGGCACTGTGCTTGCTCAAAGTGCTGTTGGAGTTGCTGTTGCTGCTGCAGTGGTAGTACTGAGTTACTTATATGAAGTCCGTAAGAAGGCAAAATAAATCAGTTCATTATAGCATTGACCAGAGGTCTTATCTTCTCATAGCCGGGCAATTCCATATCCAATTATGTAGGCTGCCCGTTGAAATAACGTAACGGAGCTGTATGTGCCTTTACATATTAGTAGAAAAGAAAAACATACACATAATGACGAGTTATTATATTGGCATTTGAGTTAATATTTTGAACTGACGAAATCAAACCTCAATGGTTATGGGTTCTGAGTTGGTTAGATGGGATTCAAAGAACTATCATGAGAAGGAATGCCTACATCTATAATTTCAATTTTTTCTGTTGACTGTTGCTCCTCGTGTCGTGCTTCTTAGCAAGCCATAAATCAAACCTTGTGATATTTGTAAATTTCATCATCAAATAATGGCTCTAAACCTACTGGAATATTTCTATGCTAGATGGTATTCAAGAACTTAGTATGATCACATCGATCATGTGTGTAAGTTGTGATTTGCGAACTCATTTATTCGATACAAGTCGACACAGAAAAATACATAGAGATTATGGGGTGTACCAAAATAGAAGTATAGTAACAAGTCTACGGATTGAGCCTACTTAGTTGTATCATGGAACGTGGAAACTTGCTATATTTTTAGGTTGTACTTTGATTGATGGATTTCAAATGCACGATTTTAAATTCTTTGATGTATATGAACGAACAAAATTGCTGTGAATTTCAATTTCATAGTAATATATATGACGGATTTGAAACACCCAAAATGGTTGTGATTGAAATCCATTCCTCTATTGTTTGGACAATGACTCAATTCGCTAAGCTGAACCCGTTCATGCATGAGATTCTCACACACGTTACTGCTTCGCCTAATTTTTGTTCAGACGGGTTTTGACCACCAAATTAGCTAAGGTAGGCCAGCATTTTTTTTAGGACAATCCCTGTTTAGTCTTGTTCAGAACCAAGGCACATGATCATATTCACAATGTATTGAGTTGGCCGTCGCCTAACTACGTACCATACACGTCCTCATCTTCCTTAACCAATCCAAGTGTAATTATATAAGCTCGTTGTGCTTTCGGTTAATCGAAACTTTCGGCATCACTATTTCCATAAATTTGACTCTAGCTAACCTATCGCCATGACGAAATTCTATTTGCGACGAATTAGAAAGTGCAGAGAATAAATTAAGAGAGCTGGTTTATTTCGAGGAAACAATCCATTTTTAAATTTTTTTTTTTTTTTTGATAATTTTAGGCCTTTTAAGTATCAAATAAAACTTCAAAAAATGTTGTACATTTGACATCTTCATATGATAGTCTAGTTTATGCACCACTGAATACAATTTAACATATATGGGATCCGAACATCAGACGATGTATACTGTACGAGACTTGTTTTTCTCAATATATATTGTAAACCATATAGAAAGTGTGGCTAATTGCATTAACATTCTTCGTGCAAAATCGAAAAATAATAAAAAAAAAAAAACCTAATAACATTTTAGATCCCCCATTTTAAAAAATTAAGCATAAAACCCTCCACCAGAGAAGGTGAAATGTGTTTGATTTTTTAAAAATGGAAGTCTATTCAATTTTTGGCAAAAACTTGTGTGAGACGGTCTCACGAGTCGTATTTTACGAGACATATCTCTTATTTGGATCATCCATGAAAAAATATTACTTTTTATGCTAAGAGATTACTTTTGATTGTGAATATCGATAGAGTTGACCTGTCTCACAGATAAAGATTCGTGAGACCGTCTCACAAGAGACCTACTCTAATTTTTTTTTATTAAGTTCTATATCTTTTACAAAGAGTTGGTATAATCAATCCGTAGAAAATAATGTGGGCCACAAAGAGCAGTATCATCTATTATACCAAGTTTTACACAACTATTTATGTACCAACACTCTAGGACTAATACAAGTACCAAACTCATATTTACTCATTTTCCCTTGTTTTATTGTGAAATCTAACTCGAGAGATTTATATACATGTCTTGGCAATTTGACGTTAAAAGTTGGAAGCACTAAAAAGTTAAAAAAAAGTAGGTAAGTATGGCACGTGAAATTACCAAATTGGACACCTCATGACCTCTACCCCCCTATCTCAAAGGTCTCAGTCATCAAATACCAAATTGATGGGAACGTGGAAGGGATGGTGATTCATAGGTTCGAGTTGTTTTCAAGATCATATTGTCACGAGTCTTGTGGTTCGTTGGGGGATCGAAAATAGCTACGTGTGATGGTCGTGGTTACCAAATTAATGATATACCATTCATAGATATTATCAAATTAACGAGTAAAATGACTTGTTAAAACATCTTATGTTAAGCTAGCACGTTTTATATGATTCGATATCTGATAAGTTTAGTTCAGTTGGTACCAGTTCAATTTAATCCAAGTACTTATGTCCTGGACAAAAATCTTGGGTTCGGGATTGGAGAAATGTGAGTGGGTTCCATGAGCTATTGTGACGATTGTGATGGCAGAATCTAAAAAAAAATAGGCTCATAGGCCTTACACTTCAAGACGCAAAACCTACTTTTTTTGTATGCCAAGACTTTAACCACAAGGTTTTGGTGACAGGGAAAAAAGTGGAAAGTGAACCAAATCCCACATACACCCACAACCATATTAGTTGCTTTTGCTCTTTCTTTTCTCTCATCTCTAATTCCACCCAACCCCAACTTATCTTCTAGAAGGCCTATAAAGACAACAATATATCTATCTTGTGAATCTTGGAACACCAACAACACATACAAGGCTCAACAACTACTAGATATATACATTTAAACACACTTAAAAATTGTGTTATATATGTTTAATTTAAGTTCAAAATAATTTTACAAAAGATGGTATATCATGCAATGGACTCAAGCCCGCACAAACTCAATCGAACAACGAGTTCTATAGTAATTACTTTATATCTATCGTCATCGCAAGTTGATATAGATGTACATTGTATTAATCTATTATAATTTTTTTTCCTAGATAAGGTGTATTACATCCACATTTTTTCTGACCAAAATTTTTATGATTCATTGAATCTCATATCCATTAATTTTTTTTTTTAAAAAAAAATATATATATACAAGAAATGTAAACAAAGTTGTCCATGTTTAGGTAGACCTTACTACAAATGACATTAAGGATGATAATGATATTGTTCCAACAACACAATAGACAAGGGTCCCGAATTAATTTATGAGGTTAGGAGAGATTTTTCAAATGGTTAAGTTTGAATAGGGACACGTATTAATGGAAGGTGGTTATGAGCTGGAAATAATCAGACCTTAGTTTTCACACGTACCAATTTTAAAGTTGGCGAAACCTTGTGTGAGACGATCTCACGTGTCGTATTTTGTGAGACATATCTCTTATTTGGGTCATCCATGAAAAAATATTACTTTTTATGTTAATAGTATTATTTTTTATTGTGAATATCGGTAGGATTGACCCGTCTTACAGATAAAGATTTGTCGGATCATCTCACAAGAGACCTATTCTTTGAGTTTACTCACACATTTCTAGTGCCACTTTTAAATTGATCATTCCTCACTTCCATCTGTACCTAAAATTAGTTCGATCTGAAATGATCCGGAAGGTAGAAATTGTACCTTAATCCATAAATTATAATGCTTAATTAATTATATAATCTATAAATATTATTTTTAAAATAGTAGATGTGGCCATTGTTATATATATATATATATATATAATCATACTGTGTTATGTCATTTACCTAAAAAGGTATTTTTTTATTCCCGAAATTTGTTTTTTTAGGCATCTAATTTCAAACTACGTTGAAGGGTATGACTTACTCTAAGAAAGAATTTCGCTGATATACTTTGGATATTAAATTAAATAAAAGATATTGTCGAAGTAGACGCGCATAAAATAAAATGATTTTTTTGGTTTACTTAGCTTATCCACCAAAATTGTAGCCTATAAAAAGTAAAGTCTTTGGCCGGTCCAAAGAGACAAAACTGATTCGAAATTGGATCGATTTCGATTTCGTTAACAAAGTGTATGATCATATATGACTTCAATGTTCGTCAAATGACAAAGTAAAAGATGGTATATGACTTCATCAGTTTACATAGATTGGTGAAGTAACCCACGTATTTTACCGAACATGATTTTAATTTAACGAAGTAATTGTTAATTATAACTACACTAATTTAATACATTTATGAAGTATTTGAAATACATTTAATTTCATATTTTTTCATAAATTAGTGAAGTGAAAAAATTCACTTCGCCAAACTAATAAGTATACAATATTATCACAATATCCATCATCTACAATTCAAAAATTTGACCCAAAATATGGTTTACAAATCATAAAATCATTTATCCAAAATTCTTCGTAATTCTTCGTGAACATGTATTTTCTTAAAAATTCAAACGACGACAAAAAATTGTATCTTAAAGTTCACTAGTCCAGACGCAGGTTTTGAAATTACCCTGAGCCTGAAATCATAAATAAGATCGTTAGGAGGGTGTCCTGGCGTAGCCCCTCCGACGCTCAAGTCAGAGACTGAGGATATATGGGGGGAGCAGCTAAGGGCGCTGCTGAAAACAATATATTGAATGAATGAATTAACACTCAAACCTGGTATTTATAAGATAATACATTAGTCATTGATGGGCATGTTTTCCATTTGGGCTAGGGATGGACCAGGGGTAATGGGCCCATCCATGGGGTATCACCAGTCTCCCCCTCCCGAGTCGAACTGAATCGCAGGTTCAAAGTTCGATTAATTGTGTTGTCCTCGGTTTACGGGGCGTGAGTTGTGAGTTGTGCATTTTCTTCCTGCCGCTCGTCAGTCTCCAAAACTTTGGAAACAAATCAAATCACAATCCTGCTGTGTGGGGAAAGATTTGATCTGGGCTTCCTCCCTGCTCTGGTCACCTCCTTATTTCATTCTCACTTCTCCCATACAGAATTTCCACTACAATTCATTCACCAGCTCTCCATCGCCTGGTAACTGCACGCTCCCACATACACTGGCATCACCCTCGCCCAACCACCTAGCCTCACGCCCTCACCCAACCACCTAGCCCTCTCGCACCCGCGCCACACCTTCATGTCGCCCTCGCCCAATGCTCGCACGCCTCCGCCACGCTTGCCCAGCGCCCCTGCCACAAGCTCACCCAAGCTCGCCTCGCCCCTGCCAAAAGCTCACCACCGACACAAGCTCGCGCGGCCCCTGCCGACACGCTCGCCCCTCAACACAAGCTCGCCCGGCCCCTGCCGACACGCTTGCCCATCGACACAAGCTCGCTCGCTCGCACAACAGCTCGCCCATCGACAGAAGCTCGCTCGCTTGCACAAGCTCGTCCGAGCGCTCGCACAGCCGCTTGCCCCGCCACCCTTGCCAATCTCGCCTCGCCCTCCGCCAGCTCGCCCCTCGCCCGAGTGCTCAAGCTCGCCCGGTGCTCTCTCGCCCAGCACGAGCGCCCCTGCCTCGCACACCCAGCCCGCACTCTCACCTAGCACAGTGCCTCGCACTGTCCCTTCGCCTGCATCCCTTGGTTCCTGAAGAGCTTTTGGGGGCGTTGCCCCCAAACCCCCACGACCTGACCAGGCAGGTCGATCCCCGCGACCTGACCGGGCAGGTCGATCCCCGTAATTTTTGCAGCGGCAAACATCATTCGTTATCGATAAACCGAATAAATTTTTCTGACACGGAATATCCTCGACGCCTCCATCTTCAAGGTCCTCTACTAAGCTTTTGAAGGAAAATAATTTCCACTTCCCCCCTAACCTCTCGGGCAAACCACCCTTTAACTCATCTGCTAGGCGATGCCTTAGCAGGAAAATAAAGATTCTCCACCCTCACCCTCTAACTCCTCTGCTAGGCGACGCCTTAGCAGGAAAATAAAGATTCTTCACCCTCATCCTCTAACTCCTCTGCTAGGCGACGCCTTAGCAGAAAAATAAAAATTTCAGCTTGTCACCCTTTGACTCCTTTGCTAAGCGATGCCTTAGCAGAAAAATAAAGATTCTTCACCCTCACCCTCTAACTCCTCTGCTAGGCGACGCCTTAGCAGGAAAATAAAGATTCTCCACCCTCACTCTCTACTCCTCTGCTAGGCGACGCCTTAGCAGGAAAATAAAGATTCTCCACCCTCACCCTCTAACTCCTCTGCTAGGCGATGCCTTAGCAGAAAAATAAAGATTCTCCACCCTCACACTCTAACTCCTCTGCTAGGCGACGCCTTAGCAGGAAAATAAAAATTTCACCTCGTCACCCTCTGACTCCTCTGCTAGGCGACGCCTTAGCAGGAAAATAAAGATTCTCCACCCTCACCCTCTAACTCTTCTGCTAGGCGACACCTTAGCAGGAAAATAAAAATTTCACCTCGTCACCCTCTAACTCCTCTGCTAGGCGACGCCTTAGCAGGAAAATTAAGATTCTCCACCCTCACCCTCTAACTCCTCTGCTAGGCAACGCCTTAGCAGGAAAATAAAGATTCTCCACTCTCACCCTCTAACTCCTCTGCTAGGCGACGCCTTAGCAGGAAAATAAAAATTTCACCTCGTCATCCTCTGACTTCTCTGCTAAGCGATGCCTTAGCAGGAAAATAAAGATTCTCCACCCTCACCCTCTAACTCTTCTGCTAGGCGACGCCTTAGTAGTAAAATAAAAATTCTCCACCCTCACCCTCTAACTCCTCTGCTAGGCGATATCTTGGCAAAAAAATAAAATTTTTCGCATCCCCAACTCTGCTCCTCTGCTAGGCGGTGCCTTAGCAGGAAAATAAAATTTTTCTCATCCCCAACTCTGTTGCTCTTGTACCTCCACATGACAAAGTTACTCACTTCTTCCTTTGCTAATCATGTTAAGCTCCACACGCGCTCTTTTTCCCTCATCCCTCACTACCCCTTCATAATACCGATGCGCGACTTTTTGGTCCCCGCACAAGACTCCAACTCTTTTTCCCACAGTAAACTTAAGCTTCTGATGATAAGTAAAAGCTACGGCTCTGAAATCCTTCAGGGCTGGCCGTCCTAGAATTCCATTATACGCTGAAAGGGTATCCACCACGGTGAACGCTATCATTTTTGTTACCCGCCAAGGATCAGTCCCCAAGGATAGAGGAAGAACAATCTGACCCAAAGGCGGGATGACGTGTCCTGCAAACCCATACAGCGGGGTGGAGATCGGCTCAAACTCAAATCCTTCCATTTTCATTCGATCCAACGTGCTCTTGAATCAGACGTTCACGGAGCTTTCATTATCAATAAATATCCTTGCCACATCATAATTGGCAATGATGACCGTCACCACCAAGGCATCGTTATGTGGAGTCACAACGCCTCAGAGGTCTTCTGGCCCAAAGCTGATAATGGGGTCTTGTGGTAAGTCTGCACCCCTAGATATCTCAAAATTTTCCAACCTTCTCCCATGTGCTTTTCGAGCTCGCCCAGAGTCTCCATCAGTAGCACCGCCCGAGATCATATGAATCATTCCTCTCGTGGGGTGGTTATCCTCATTCGTTCCCCTCGTCGGTTCGAAGGGCTCCTGAAAGACATCTTGACCTCGACCTTCCACTCTCTGCTCCCCAACCCCCTGATTTATCCATGGAGGGCCTTGACCACGTCTAGGGGACGGGCGAGACCTCAGTCGACTCCCGGATGCTGATCCTTCTCGTCTGTCCCGCGAAGGCAATCTAGCACTGCACTCAACCTTTCGTGACTTCTCCCACCTCCCTGCGGGCTCTCTTACCTCCATCACCTCGTCACGACTCCTATCCAGAGGAACATGGGATGAGAATTGTCCTCTGCCCCTAGCCTTATCATCCTCCCTCTTGCCCGCGCCTCTCTTCCTACTTCCTCTTTCCGCTCCCTCAACTCTACTTCCCCCAGGTCGCTGCTCCATCCTCTTATGCCGCTGGGCATCTTCAAGATTTACATATTTTTCCGCCCGATATAACAGATCATCATAACTTGATGGAGGTTTCTTCACTAACGATTTAAAGAACTCTCCTCCCCTCAGTCCTTGGGTAAAGGCACTTATCATGATGTCAGGGGAAGCATCTGGTATATCCAGCGCTGCATCGTTGAAACGCTGAATAAATTCTCGCAAAGTTTCAGTTTCTTGCTGCTTCATTACAAACAAGTTCAAATAATTTCTTTGGTGCCTCTTGCTGCTAGCGAATCTGTGCAAGAAAGCAACAGAAAAATCCTCGAAAGATCGTAGAGAGTTGGGCTGCAAGGTGTTAAACCATTGCTGGGCTGACCTCACCAACGTGCCCAGAAACACCTTACACTTAACTCCATCTGAATATTGATGCAACAAAGCTGTGTTCTCAAACCTTCCCAAATGTTCTTCTAGGTCAGTACGATCATCGTACTCTCCCACATTTGATTGTCGAAAACTTGGAGGAAGCCCTTCCTCCAAAATGGCGGGGGAAAAAGGACTCTCCTTCTTGGACACTGGAGCTCTCCCAATTGTGTTGCCTCAACATTCTTATCTCCTTCCATATCTCCTCTATCTCGGGATTCTCCCCATCTTGGAGGGGTTGCGTCTCTTCAACCCTGCTCTGATGACCCTCAGCATTCTCCTCTCGCTCCTGGCGAGTGGCTCGTCCTTCAGCAAACATAGTCTCTTGATTCCTCTTCATGGCCTCGTTCACTGTCCGGGTAATAAATTGACCCAACTACTCCAGGGTCAAGTTCCCCACATTTTCATTAGGACGGGGTTGCTCGACCCTGGTCTCTTGACGAGGTTGTTCGGCTCTTGTCTCTTGACGATGTTGTTCTTGTCTCGTCTCAAGATGCGGTTGTTCCTGTCTTGTCTCAGCATGAGATTGTTCGGGTCCCCTCTGAAGACGCGATGATGCTGAGGTAGCTCTTTTATTCCCTCTCTTGCCTACCATCTCTACGTCTCAACTCAAACTTTCCCACAGACGGCGCCAAGTGATACTCACGGAAAATTTAGGGTCCGATTCCAGCGACTGTCACTAGTCCAGGCGCAGGTTTTGAAATTACCCTAAGCCTAAAATCACAAATAAGATCGTTAGGAGGGGGCCAGGAGAGTGTCCTGGCGTAGCCCCTCCGAAGCTTAAGTTAGAGACTGAGGATATATGGGGGGAGCAGCTAAGGGCGCTGCTGAAAACAATATATTGAATGAATGAATTAACACTCAAACCTGGTATTTATAAGAGAATACTTGGACCATTGATGAGCCTGTCTTCCATTTGGGCTAGGGATGGACCAGGAGTAATGGGCCCATCCATGGGATATCACACAGGTACAACCAAAAATTATAATTCTTAATTAATTATATAATTTAATAGTATTATAATTAAAATAGTACGTAGATGTCAATGTCATTGACCTAAAAAAGTATTTTTTTTACCGAAATTTTGTTTTTTTATCGGGTATATGTGGCTTATTAATAGATTTTATTATATATATATTCCATACAACTAATACCACATCATCAAAAGCCATCCACACTCTCTCCTCCCACCAACTCTCATCTAGAAGGATTTATTAACTCCTCAAAGCTCAATCCCCCAATATATATATATAGTAGGTCTTTTGTGATACGGTCTCACGAAACTTTATCTGTTGGACGGGTCAATCCTACCGATATTCACAATAAAAAGTAATACTGTTAGCATAAAAAATAATATTTTTCATGGATGACCCAAATAAGATATCTGTCTCACAAAATACGACCTGTGAGACCGTCTCACACAAGTTTTTACTATATATATATTATTTAAGCTAATAGGGTCTTCGAGCTACAATTTTGAAAATTGGACAAAATTTTATGTATAAAAAATAAGAAAAAGAATCGAGCCACCCGAGCAACACATGGCTCTGCCCCTGTATATACACACGCAATGAATTCTATATTACGTTCATGGATAATCCATTTGATGAATTATACTAAACTTTTGTTACTCAATAATAATATTATTTTATTAAAAAGATTTGTATAGATATACTTATATGTGTGTGTGTATATATATATGTATATATATGCGCATGGTAAAGGGGCTACATATGCAACTGCGTCAATTAATAAAGAGAGAGCGGAAGAAAAGGGCGGTAAGAATACTAAAGGAAGGAGAGACACCGCATGCTTATATTGTATACGGACAAGTGATATCATGGGGAGGTCTCCATGTTGTGAGAAAGCTCATACGAACAAAGGAGCATGGACTAAAGAAGAGGATGATCGTCTCATTGCTTATATTCGAGCGCACGGCGAAGGATGCTGGCGGTCACTGCCTAAGGCCGCCGGGCTCCTCCGATGCGGCAAGAGCTGCCGCCTCCGATGGATCAACTATCTGAGGCCCGACCTCAAACGTGGAAATTTTACGGAAGCGGAGGATGAACTCATTATCAAACTCCATAGCCTTCTTGGCAACAAGTAAGCTAGCCCAGTGTATATAATTAGTTTATTTCCAAAACCCTCATTCTGATATTAATAAGAATAATTAATTTTTCCCTTTTTTTTATTGTGTGTTGCAGGTGGTCTGTGATCGCCGGAAGATTGCCGGGAAGAACAGATAATGAGATAAAGAATTATTGGAACACTCATATAAGAAGAAAACTTGTGAGCCGAGGGATTGATCCAACAACCCACAAGTCAATGAATGAAGCAGCAGCAGCAGCAGGAGAAGCCGCGACTATTAATTCTTTTTCTGGTGTGGCAAACTCGAAAGAAGAATTAGGCATAGTCAAAAATCCCATTTTGATGAACGAAGAAAAAAGCCAGGTGATTCAAGAACAAGAACAAGAAAGGCGCCCTTATTTGAATCTTGAGCTCAGAATCAGCCCTCCTTATCAACAAGAACCGCTGAAGTCTATGATTTGCTTTGGATGTAACCTGGGAATCAAGAACAGCAAAGATTGCAGTTGTAGCGACGGTAAATTAATTATTGAGAGTGGCAGTAATTCTGGTCATGATTTTCTTGGGATGGAAACTGTGGTTCTGGATTACAGAACTTGGGCATGAAATAAAAATTTGTTCTGGGAATTGAGCCTTTTCTTTCTTTTGTCCACTCTCCCCAGAGTGCACGAGTAATCTTGGTGAGAAATTTCTCGTCTGTATAATTAGTTACAGTGTACCGTTTTCACTGCGCATATAATGTCACATTATATATTAGCTTTGTGCCGAAAGTTGGTGTAATCTCGTGAATATATCCCAAAAAGATTTAGGCCATTGTGTGGAGAGAATTGGAGAAAAATAAATATACATTTTGTTCTTTTTAGGAAACTACAATTTTATTATATATAATTTGGACAAAGGTTTTTTAAAAAATAGTACAAATAATTAAGATTGTTGGCTCTGAAGTAGTGACTTCGAATAGTAATTTATCATGTAAATTGTTGTCTTATTTATGATGTAATAGCTCTTTTTGTGACAATAATTTTTAAAAAATTGAGTTGACACATCTTTTCTAGATGTTAATCAGTGGCCTTTAATCAAATAATGACTTGCATAACCATTGATTGATTATATGATAGCGAAAATTGCAATTTACTTATGTATACTTATTTGAAATTTTGGTTATCAACTTGTCAATTTATTTCTTAGTTATATATCTATCATTTTTTGTTAATTTAGACACTGTACATGTTTGTTATATCGATGTCATGTCAACGCCACATTAATTTCATATCATGTTGCAAAAAAAGAGTAAAGTTGTTCTAAAATAAACAAATATAATAGATTGAGACGAAAAATTTGACATCATAAATAATTAAAATTGCAAATAAACAAATATATAAGACCAAATTTATAAATTTTTTTCTCATAAAATATGTTGGTAAGTTTTAAAAACGTTTTTTTAGCATGATAACAAGGATGCAACAGATTTGCTATGGGAGGAGGTGGAGAGGATAAGAAATGACAAAAATGTGTGTAATACGGTCTCACGGGTCGTATTTTGTGAGACAGATCTCTTATTTGGGTTATCTATGAAAAAGTATTACTTTTTATGCTAAGAGTATTATTTTTGTATTGTGAATATCGGTAGGATTGACTCGTCTCACAAATAAAGATTTGTGAGACCGTCTCACAAGAGAATTACTCGAAAGAAATTGGACAAACCAATATTGATGTTAATCCAATAATAAAATAATAATATTCTGATTGATATTAAATTGTTCTATTGTCGACCATTGACTGTAGACCGTTCACCAACTTGCATCACGATTTGGTCTTTCTAGCCGTAGCATACCAAACTTGCATTATTTAAATTTAATGCGGATAATTTTTTAATTTATTTCCCACTCACTCGCATTAATTAGTTGAGTGGATCTCACATGGAAACCGTCTTACGGATCCTAATCTATGAGATGAGTCAACATATCCGATATTCACAATAAAAAGTAATACTCTTAGCATAAAAAGTAATATTTTTTCATGGATGACCCAAATAAAGATTCGTCTCAAAAAATACGACCCGTGAGACCGTTTCACACAAGGTTTTTGCCTAATTAATTTAATCTTATTTTAATGCCCTTGTTTTTTCGTTTTGAGTTTGGTTTAATATTATTACATCGAAAATAAGTTTTGAGTTCAGGTTTAAACCACCATTTCGTAGGGATTTCTTATTAATAATTAAGTTTGAATTAATAACTCTCTCTCACAAGTATCAATCGTCAACAATAGGTTTAGTTACTTTACATTCTTGTGAGGATAATTATATTCCATGATATTATTGTCGATTTCTCCGTATGTTGAGTTCAATCTACTCTTAAAGCGTCAACCCAAACGAAAATCGAATATAAATATCATTGTCCCTAGATTTTTTTTTTTTTTTTTTTTGGTGAAATCATGAATATATCTCATCCCACATGTTTGGACCAACGATGTGTTGGAATTTATAAGCTTAGTGAATGAAAATTAAGCGAAGAAGTCGAGGAAAACTCGAAATGTTTGCATCGGTGTTCGAACCGGGACTCACAACATGCGAATGTACTGCTTGGAAATTTTACCGGCAACATGGACTGGGCTGGGGTGCTGTCTGGAAAATCCAAGCAGCGTGGGGTACTCTACCTGGATTTTCCAAGCAGTGACAAGCTGTTTTCATGAACATGTGTGTTCATATCTCGAGTTGAAAACATTAAACACATGATCTAGGATCCATTTAAAATATTGATAAGTAGGATTTGAAGGCATTTTTTTCCCATCATGCATTTTGCTTCTTCATATTTATTTCTATAAAAAAATAAAGTACTCTATTTTCTGGTTATTGTTTTTGTAAATTACTATGTTGTATTTGCAAGATGAGTGGTTGTATCTTGGGAAAAGATTACTACAGAACCGAAATACTGAGACGGCACAAATTCTTTTTAAGGAAAAGTTTTCAACACATGCATCAACTCTCATTCGCTTCCGAAACATTCACCATATTCAGGTTTTTAAGGTATCACAAACAACAATCTTAAGAAGAATCTTTCTACTTTTGTGATACATTGAATAATCGAAAAATGACATTGTCATCTACTACAACAAATGTCCCAATGACGCAAGGGGAAAACCATAGTGGAATGTTTCTAGACTTCAAATGGTAAGACTCTAAATCTGTTGCGAGTCAAGTGCAAGAACTACAAGCAATCTTGCACGAGTTTCATGCAGAAGAATGGTCTAAGTGAATCGTTCCAAGTTGGCTGCATTGATGGAAAAAATCCTCATTTTCTTGAAAAGTATTTCAAGAACTACATGAAACACAAACGAAAAGAATAGGACTTGATGATTTGATTGTACGACCAAGGATCAAGGAGGACAACCAAAATAAAGAAAACAAAGGCTACAAGTTGAATGCAAAAGTTAAGGTTGTGGAGTCAAGTAGGGATGACAACTATCCCCACGGGTTTGGAGTTCCGCGGGGAAAATCCGAAACTGAGATGGGGATCTTCAATTTTTTCTTGTTCGGAGATTTTTTTAAATCCCCGATATAGTTCGGGGCGAGTATGAGATTATTATTCCCATCCCCGAACCCGCCCCGAAATAATATCAATAATAAAATAATAGTATTATTAATATTAATAATATTATTTTTTTAATAATAATAATTATTATTAATATTGATATTAATATTATAACTAATAATAATATATAATAATAAGTTTTGGTTGGAGAAAATTTCTGAATCCATCATCGTTTTGCCATATTAATATTTTTGAAACGGAGATGGGGGCGGAGATTGGAAGTTGATCCCTGAAGTTTCGGGTTTGGGGATTCCCCGGACCCGAAAAAACGGGGATTGGGGCGGGTATAGGGATCGAGATGGAATTCGGGGACGGGGATGAGGATGATAAATCCGCCCCCGCCCCGTCTCATTGTCATCCCTAGAGTTAGGTTACAAAGCTGCAATGTCCAGCTTGGCAGCGGACATTGCTATTTTTTTTCTTTTTTTATTATTATTTATTTTCTTTTAGAATTGACATATATCTTATCTAATAAAATGGGACTTGAGGCCGTATACAAGAAATGAGAGTTGAAACTCAAATTCAATAACTTAAAATATAGATCACCTTAAAATGAAGAATCTATCAACCAATTTTTATTTAAAAAAAAAATGGCTTGTAAAATATTAGGCATGTAATTTATTTTTCAAAAAAAAAATTATATTCTTTTTTTTGTTTATAATTTTATTTATTTATTTAAATACGTGATTGATTAGTTTTAGGTAAAAAAATTTGTTTATATATCGGTCCACTTATTTTTAAATTTAATTTATTTTACTAGTAATATGATTAATAAAAATATTAATAATAGTTGAAACATGAAAATTCTTGAATTTTTTCTCTTTTTATTTTTTAAAACTTTAACTATCTATTATTATTATTATTATTAACATTATTATTGTTTATTAATCATATTAATAGTAAAAACAAAATAAAAATAAGTAAACCTTCACAATTACTTTCCTTTATTTTTTCGAAATTGGCTTGTAAAATATTATGTATGTAAATTATTTTTCAAAAAAAAAAATTGTATTTTATTGTTTTTATTTTTTATTTATTTAAATACATGTTGGTTTAGTTTTCAGAAAAAAAAAAATTTGTGTGTGCATCGGTCCACTTATTTTTAAATTTAATTTATTTTACTGGTAATATAATTAATAAAAAATAATAATAACAATTTAAACATGAAAATTCTTGAATTTTTTTCTCTTTTTTTTAAAAAATTATTAATTAATTAATTATTATTATTATTAACATTATTATCATTTATTAATCATTTTACAAGTAAAAATAAAATAATAAGTAAACCTATACATATGCTTTCCTTTATTTTTCAAAACTAAAATAATGCATATTAAGATAAATAAAATATTTTTTTTTAAACAATAGAAGAGTAATTTTTTTTGAATGATAAATTTTCTAATATTTTAAAAATAAATATTTTTTAAATGGTTGATCGATTCACCAGTTTAAGTTGATTTATCTTTCAAATTAGTCTACATACCGAAAATAGGAGTTAAAGCTCAAATTCAATAATTCCAGAAAAAAAAAATGAATTGACATACATACATATCTTCCTTTATTTGTTTTTGAAAACTATATCAATGTATATTTAAATAAATAAAAGAATTTGTTTAAATAAAATAAAAATGATCACAAATTCAAAGAATTTTAAGAACTAAAATTAAAGAATTTGCATATTGTAACCATCATTTACGAATCATATTACAAGTAAAAATAAAATAAAAAAATAAGTGGACTGACACGCATACACATTTATTTATTTTTATGAAAACTAAACCAAGGTAGTTGGCAAAATAACCTTGATCAAATATTTTTTTTAAAAAATAACATTCTCATGTATATTTAAAAAAACTCGAATACACTTGGAGTCATTTAAAAAAAATAAAATTTGACCAAAGTTATTCTACAAAATATCCCCATATTTAAGTAAATAAATATTTTTCAGAACAATAAAAAGTTCAAGATTCTTTTTTTAAAAATAAATTACCTAATATTTTGCAAATAAAGATTTTTTCAAAAAAAATGTAGGGATCGATTTAGTTTTTTAATGTGATCAATTTTCAATTTATTGAACATGAGCTCCAACTTTTATTATTTTTTTATTTTTTAAATTATTTGTAATAAAAAAAGAAAAGAAAACCATCACAGTGACGTAATTATTGGTTTGTTTCTTGAAAAGGAATTTTACTGTTAATTTGGTAGTGTTTATTTCCAACTCCAACAAATGTGGACTCACATGTAGGGATATCAAAAGGGTGGGTTTAGTGGATTTGAGTTAGTTCGGGTCTGGTCAACACAAAAGCACAATAAAAAAATTCTCAATCCGAACTTTAATCAACCCGAACCCGAACCAACTTGATTTGATTTTTAAAATTTTTAACAAAATAATTAAATAAAAATTCAAAACACATAATAATATTATAATATTTTAATTTAAACATATAATACAAAATCTTGAATATATATTAATTAAATTTAAAAATCTAATTGAAGAAATTTAAAGTATCCGTACTTTACAAAATGAATAGTTGTTTAAAAATTAAATAATTTTATAGAATAAATATTAAATGATAAAAAAATTTATATTAATATAAATCGATTTTTTTTAAAAAAACCAATATATAAAAAATGTAGCAGTCTTTCTTAATTCTATATAAAAGTAGATATAAAAAATCTAGGGTCATATTTTGAGTTCTACCCAATTTGATTCGAACACGAAAACTCTCAATCTAACTTTCTATTTTTTGAGTCTACTCGAATTGTGTACTGTAGTTTAGGGTTATTTTTGAGACCCGACTCACATGCAATGCTAACCCGGTAGGACCAACCAAGTATATATTTTTCATTAATTATTTTTCACATATTTTTCTTGAAAAATATAATCTATTAAAAAAAATACAATTTCATACTCGACAGGAACAGTCCAAATATAGACTCCCTTGTATTAACTTGAGAAGTCAATATATATATATATATATATATATATATAATAAAATAATTAATATCATAATCAAAGTAAATCATAATATGTAATTGAAAACTACATATTAGAAATAATGTTTACATTCTCAAAATAACTTCTTCAACAAAATTTTTTATTTAAAATACATTACTTTTGTATTTTTTAAAGCAAAATATGTTCTCAGTCAATATAACCTGAGAAACTTCTCAGAGGTCACTCGTTTCATAATTTTCTCAGGTCGAGCACGTTTAACTATTGAGTTTTGTTAAGCGACAAGCTCACGATTCAATTTTATGATACAGATCTTATATCCATAAAAATATATTATATTTTATATAAAAATATTAATTTTCACTACATGTATGTATCAATTCGATATGTCTCACAAAAAATATGTTTAGTTTTTTATCTAATAAATTTTACGTTAATCGTTCTAAATGTGTCCAAAAATTCTCAATCTCGTCGACTTAATCTTCGTCCTTGCATTTAATTAGCAAACGGACATTGCATTATAATTATATTTACCAACCACTAACATACACTGAAACTGACCCTAAAGTAAAGATACACAATATTATACATTTGAACGATAAAATCTCAGAATAAATGTCCTACTAATTTTCTTACTAATTACGTAAACTAAAAGTTGAATTTTTCCCACCAAAAAGCTACAAATTTTATATATGATATCTTGAGAGACTTAATTAAATATGTCAATGATCGATATCTAAAAAATTAGATTGGTGGAAATTTAAAGTGTTAAGTAAGGGAGGTGTATTGGTTATAGACTTTTAATGACTTTTATGGAGTTTAAAAGTCTAGAGGTATTCAAACTAGACTTTTATATACTCCATAAAATTTTAGTGGTATTCAATGTAAACTTTTGTAGAATTTTAAAAAGTCATGTGGTATTCAAACTTGACTTTTAAAACTCTACAAAAGTCTATATGCATTCAAAATGTCAATAGACTTTTAATGACTCTATGGAATTCTATTAAGTACAAGAATTATAGCCTAAGGTACAACAATAAAATGTCAACAAAAGTCTTTGATTCAACCTAAAGATTTGGATGTACATTTAATTGAGAAATCTCCCAAATTCAATATAAACTTTCATTCTTTTCTCATCTATTTATTTTTCCTTTTATTTGTACCTTTTAAAAACATAATTAAAATTTAATTTTTTTATTAATTATTATATAACATTTTATTTTTAATTATTTTCTGTAATTTTAGTTAATCTATATATTAAATTATTGTATAAGCAAATTCATACCGATACTATACCAAAATTTTCGGTATATCGAACCAAAAAAACCTTACATTTTAAAAAAACTTTATAATTTATTGTTTTAAAATATTATATATTTTAAAATTTTTGTATATTTTTTCGGTATTTCGGTATATACCAAAATTTTCAAATTGGATATCGTTATCGTACCGAAAAATTCGGTATTGTTACCGTACCGTATCGAAATCTTCGGTATACTTAAAATTCGGTAAATTCAATATTTTTTTGTTATGGTAATCTCGGTATCCGAAAATTCGATATTTTTTCCCACCCCTAACAGGGCTTGTATTGGCATGTGCTATATTACACAATTTTCTTTGAAAGAAGTGTTAATTTGATGAATTTCAAATTGAACTAGATAATGAAGCTCAATTGTCTTCATCAGCACAAGTTTATGAAGGTGACGACTTTGATCAGTTATTTAATACTCAAAAACAACAACGAGCAAATGCTAATGCTATAGAGGGATATCATAGCCAATGGAATGTAGAACGATGTTGATCAAATTGTCAATAATGATTAGATTTTTTTTATAAAAGACTACTCATTATTTTGAGTGTTCTTTTAATAAAATTTTATTATGAACTTATAAAAATATTATTCATTAATATGTTGAATTGACATAAAGAAGTGAAATTTTGATTTCAATAAATTGGATAGTTCATTTGTCGTTTTTCACAAATTAAATTGATTTAACTTTTAAGTTAGTAAAATTCATTTATATTCATAAATAAAAATAATAATTTAAAATTGAAGAGGTTATCTATGTCCAATAATTATTTTAAAAAAATTAATAAAAAATAAATCACAATTATAAACTACAAAATTCACATAATTCTATGAAAAAGTTTACAAAAATCTTGAAAAAAAGTCTATAAGAGTTTATGAAATTTGTTTTACAATTCTATGAGATTCCATAAAAGTCAATAAAAATCTATCAACTCCACAAAAGTCCATCATTTAAAAAAAGTCATTAAAAATCTTTGAAAGTATAGAATGAATACACTCCCCTAAATATATATAACTCGAGTATTTCATGAGCCATTTATGCTTCCAACTAATAAATATTTTCATTCTTCTTTTTTGTTTTTAAATAAGAATGCTTACGATCAAGACATATATTTTTGGGTTAATCAGATGCTACTCTGTTACAAGAAAGTGAACAATATCATACCATTGTAGAGATATGTGACTTCTATTGTATAACAAGTGTGAAGGGATCGGTTATAAGGTGATAATTGTTTAGAAGGGGGGTTCAATAAACACTCACGTATTTTGTATTTTTTTTCGAATATAGAGTTCGGTTTAATGACAAACTGACGCTCGATATCTCGTCAGTCGATAACAATCAGTTTAACTGAGAAAAACAGTTGCGGAAGTAAACCGATTGAGAGATAGAATAGCTAACTGAAAGTAATAACTGAAATGAAAATGCACACGATTTGTTTCCGGATGTTCATAGAATAGAATAACTCCTACGTCACCCCTTCTATCACGAAGATAGGATTTCCACTAAAAGACTTTGATCGAATACAAGAGTTGTACTGACCAACTTCAGTTTGAACTTAACACTGCCAAAACTGAAACTCTTAGTTCACAAAAACTTTTGCAGTGCGTGACTGAAATTTAACACGACTGAATGAATTTAACAAAGTTTTCAAAGTGCTAACAAGCTCGTAAATATAGCCTTGATTGCTACTGATATATCTGATAAGAGTGAGCTTTTGATATTTGAATACGAGTTGATTTTTGTAGAGTAACAGCAAGCTTGAATAGAATAGTAGTTCGTATGTTTTCTCAGCTGCCCTCTTCACCTATTTATAGGCTTCCCTCTCAACGGTAATATTAAATAATGTTTGAATCCATATATCTGTTGATTGCCACGTCAATATTCTCTGACATTCGTACACTGCAATCTCTGAAATGCAGCGTTCCACTACGAGTTGCAGTTTGTTGTACTATTTGTCGGTTGTCGTTCTCAACTGATGACGTGTACAACTGAGAGATCAGCTGAAGGATAATAGCTTGAGTGTTTTCGGCTGAATATATCGACTGATAGGTTTACGACTGATCAGTCAGTTGACTGCTCATTCAGTTGCGTAAATCAGCTGCGTTGGTATCAGTTGCCTTTAATATTAAGCACATTAATCATCAGTTAGGCAAGTGATAGTTGATTTACGAAGCCTGGTAACTTGATCAGTTAGTCCAATAAATTCGATGCTTAGTTTGTCAAATCACTGAAATTTAGTTTCCAACAATTTCTCCCTTTTTGGTAATTGACAAAACTTGGAATTTAATATACTGATCAGCTGAAGTAAAGAGAATAATTTAAATCCTTGTAGATAAAATAATTTTTCTAGTGTACAGATTCGTACAAAGAAAACAAATAATCTTCAACTAATAACTGACAATAGTTGTCTCTTCAGTTGTATCCTCTCTTATTCCTTCATCAATCCAGCTGCTTCCCCTTTTTTGTCAAGCACGTCGAATTTGAGAGATAAAATCCTAACATTAGCTGCAATATCTTTGAGACAGATGTCTCCATAAATTCTACTCGTTTGCTGATTGAGTCTTGAGTAAGTGAGAGACTTTCAGCTAAGCCTCTGTTCTTTTTAAGTTCGTCGATCGCAAAGGAGATAGAGGTCACAGCAGTTTGAATTGATTTCAGTTTCTCTGAATTGAATGCACTAGAGGAGTTCAGCTTCAGAGAGTGAGCAAGCTGAGTGCTTTGAATTTCCTTGATTTCTTGCATTATTTTTGACATGTTGAGCTGAATGTCCTAAATCTCTTCAAGTACTAAATCCATGTCTGAGGATGGATGAGGAGATACAGGTTCAGTCATCTTTGGTTCCTGTTCCTTAGTAGTTTGATCAAAGACCACCATAGTCCTGTCAAAAACTACTGTGTCAGCATGTGTCAGCTCTGGAACGTCTTGTATATTGGCTTCTAGTTGAATAGGATGAGATTGATTTGTAGCAGCAGATGAGTTGTCCTGCTGATTAAGTTGATGATCTGTGGTAGTTTCAGTTGGAGGGTCAGTGACTGGTGGTTCTGATTGTTGTGCAACTGAAACTTGTTGCGGTTCGTCAACATGTAACTGAGCCTCCTTAGTGTCAACATTTTCTATATTCGGCTCAACAGGTGAGTGAATGGGCACATCAGTTTGAACATCTTGTTCAGCAGAGACAGAGGTATTAGCATCTGTAGATGCTTCATTTGTTGGGAGATCAACTGATAGAGTTGAACGCTCATTTGTCTAAAGTTCTTGGGCTACTGACTTAATTATTTCATCGATATCAGCAAGTGTCAAGTCAACGTCCGAGTAAAGTTGAGGATCAGCAGCAGAAGAAGATTGGGCCACATCTTGAATTGGCTCTATAGTTGTAGCAGTAGATTTTTCTAGGGATGGCGCTTTGGGTTGTGATGACGATTCGTCTTTTTCTTCTTCTGAAGTGCCTTCATGATTGACTAATTCCTGATCCAGTTCCCAAAACTTTATCTGCGATTGCAGAGCAATAAGATCTGTGTCCAACTGAGTAAGCACAGCTCGATCATTATAAGCAGTTGGACTTGTAGGAATGTAGTTGCTTTTGAGCTTCTCAATCAGTTGACCCAACTTTTTGGCTCTTATTTGATCAAAGAAATAATTTTTTCTCCCCAGTGCCTGAACAATGGTAGCAGCTTTGACCATTTTGAGAACAGTTGCTTCAACTGTTTGGCAAACGTGTGAGTTCTGAAACTCGTCCAAGCATTATAAATTTTAAGTTTGGATTCAGCAAATGCTTTGACCTGTTCCCAGATAAGGTCAATGTGAGTTTGAATTGCATTTGATGGCCTAAGCTCTTCGATCAACTTGCCCTTGCCTTTCTCATCAGAGAGAATGTGCGGAATGTTCAGTCCAGAATGAGTAGCATCCACTGGTTCTTGAATTTTGATTCCTTTGGGTCGAGCAGGAGCAAGGATGATAGGTCGATTGATATTGATCAAAGGAGCTGAAACTCTTGCTGATTCCTTCTTTGTACTAGCTGTACTGATGACCTTTTTGGATGGATCAGTTGGTGGAGGTAACTGATCTTTAGCTGAAACATCAGCTGGAATGGCTTTTAAAGGAATAGCCTGAATAGGCTGTTGAGCGTCTGATTGCTTCAATATATCAGCTGTGAAAAATTCCAACATTGCTACCGGCTTGGTTTTTCGTGTCCTTTGTTTCTTTGTAATCTTCTGAGAAGGTGTCTTCTCAGAAGCTGAGTCAATGACAATCAATTTTCTCTTGATTGTTTTCAGCTGAGCCAAAGTTTTTCCCTTCTTTACTGGCTTGGGAACATCCTGCTGCATCCCTATCTCCTTTTTGATCTTTACAAACTGATCAGGAGAGATGTCCAGTTTAGTCTTGGGTGGCTGAACATTCTTGGCGTTGAAGACTTTGAATTTTACCGATTTTTCAGCATTATCAGCCACTAACTCCTTGACCTTCAAAAGATAACTGATTTGAACTGCATACCCCCTTGACTGCTTGGTTGATTTGAGCATGTTGCACAAAATGGTGAAGATGATATGCCTCCAGTTCACCTTCTTTTCAGCCATAACTACAGCCATTGCTTGAAATTTTTCAAGAGTAAGGGTAGCAAAAGAACAGGCCTTAGCGAAGATCCCCTTAGCCACAATATCAGCCAGCAGTTGAATATCTGGCTTCAACTCTTTCTTGGGATCGAAAACTTTGATTTTCCGACCATCAGCTGACAACAACGATTGCATCTCCTCAATATTGGATGTATTAACCTCAGAAACATTGTTGAGCCCATCAGTAGGCAATAAGAACATTTCTCCAAAAGATTCTTCTGAAATGATCAACAACTGACCATTGACAGTAGTTATGACGTTCCCGTCAGAATTGACGCACCCATTTGAGTAGAAATCATGAAGTTCCTTTGGGTAGATTTCCTGAGAAAATTGTCCCAGAAATGTCCTCAGTCCAGCTGATTCTAGCTTCAGAAAGACGTTCTTGACATCGGCCTCTTTGACTGATAGAACTGATTCAAAATTGATAGTCATAGCATTCAACATGTGAGCGGGAATTTGATTTGCCATTAGAACTGAATGATTTTCTGCGAAAAAGAAAGCTTGAATTTGCTTTTGCTCTGAGAATCTTAGGTAATCGTAAGAAAGAAAAACTGAAATGGAACGGGAAAAGTACTTATGTACGTGACTGTTTAAATTCTTGGACACGTGTTAGTCCAGAAAATTTTGATTTAAAAGACGTGTGTACGTGTGGCAAAAGCGTGTGTTGAAAATACATGGATTATAAGGGTCCACGTTTCAACCTACTATTTGTTGAAAAATAGCATTTAACTGCTTTGATAATCAGTCACGTCACTTAATATAGAATATTTTTTTCGATTTATCAGTTAACGTATCGGAGAAGATCAGTTAAATTAGCTCCTGACTGACCAGATGAGAACTTAGTCAGTTCAGTTGAAAACCACTGACTATTGTCTTCTCAATTAACTTTTTTAAATCTTTATTCCCCCTCAATAAATGCATAAATAAATTCCGAAAAATTAAGCAGGGCGAATTAAAGTAAAGCTTATGCTGATCCGTCTGCCGTAAAGATTTCGTCCTTTCAGTTTCCTTGACCCTAGGATATAAATAAGAATAACTTGGTTAGTTTTAATCATATTAGCAAATAATTATCCAAAACTTAAAATGGCAGGTGCAAGTAGCTCGAATACTTCTGATATGGCCAAAGCGTTTATGGACGCAGCTTTGGAGAAAAGGAAGACTGCTATTTAAGATGAGGTCTTCCACAAGATTCTCCAATACTGGGAAAAGGTTCAAGGACTCTAGTTCCTTTATGAGTGTGGAGAGGCTACCACCCCCAAATTGTTGGTGAAAATAAAGAAATATCGGCAGTGCTTGCGCGTTGTTGATGAAGTGAACTTCTTCGCAGATGAAGGTGTCTACCTTTTAATGTTCCAGAAGGAAAGGAAGATCCTGGAACAAATAGCAGAATCAGATAGCTTCCTTAAGACTTTCACTGGAGGTTTAACCGGTTGGTTGGCCAAGTGGAGGTCTGTTGTTGAGGAAGAATATTTCGATGTACTCCGTGCTTATTTCTTTCAATGAATAAAATGTTTATCAGTTTATCTTTGTCTTTTATCTTCCTGCAAAAGTTAATCTCAACAGTTGATAAATAAATCACGAACTGAACATAATAGTTGACAAATAACAAACTGACATCAGTTAGAAATGAAGAACTGATATATAACACAAATTAATTGACAACTGACATATAAGCAGTAAAACTGATTATGATAAATCAATTAATCCAAGTATATTGCGAAAGTGAGAAAACTTAGTCTCGGGCAATGGTTTGGTGAAGATGTCAGCTGCTTGTTGTTCAGTTGAGACATATTCCAGTCTTATGTCCTTCTTCAAGGCATGATCTCTGATAAAGTGATGCCTGACATCTATGTGCTTGGTCCTAGAGTGAAGAACTGGATTGAAGGTAATAGCAATCGTGCTTGTATTGTCACAAAATATGGGCGATTCTTTGGCAATGACTCCATAGTCTCTCAGTTGTTGCTGAATCCAGAGCAGTTGAGCACAACAACTTCCAGCAGCAAGATATTCTGCTTCAGTTGTGGAAGTAGCAATGGATGTCTGCTTCTTGCTGAACCAAGAGATCAGTTTGTCTCCTAGAAACTGACATGATCCACTTGTAGTTTTTCGATCAAGCTTACATCCTGCATAATCTGCATCTGAATAGCCAACGTAGATTGACAGAGGAGTCTTTAGAATACCATAACCCAACATTTTGAGTGCCTTTCAAATATTTTAAAATACGTTTGGCAGCTGAAAAATATGATTGCTTAGGGTTTTCTTGAAATCTGGCACACATACAGACAGCAAATACAATATCAGGACGACTAGCAGTTAGGTACAATAATGAACCTATTAAACCTCTGTAAAGTGTCGCCTCAAATGATATTCCCCCTTGATCAGTGTCTAGTTTAACTGATGAACTCATGGGAGTACTTGCAGCTGAACACGATTCCATGCCAAATTTCTTCAGCAACTCCTTCGTGTATTTAGTCTGACTGATAAAAGTGCCTGTCTCCAGTTGCTTCACTTGCAGTCCAAGAAAAAATGTCAGTTCACCCATCATGCTCATTTCAAATTTATCCTGCATCAACTTTGCAAATTTCTCGCATAATTTGGGGTTAGTTGACCCAAATATAATGTCATCAACATAAATTTGAACGAGTAAAATGTGATCATTCTTTGAAAATTTGAACAATGTCTTATCACCTGATCCAACAGAAAAATCGTGATCAATTAGAAATTTTGAAAGAGTTTCATACCAAGCTCTTGGAGCTTGTTTAAGACCATATAGGGATTTGTTCAAATGGTAGACATGATCAGGAAAATGGTGATTGATGAAACCTGGAGGTTGTCAACGTAGACTTCCTCTTGCAACTGACCATTTAGGAAAGCAATTTTTACATCCATCTGGTAAACTTTGAAATTCTTGAATGAAGTATAGGCAAGGAATATTCTTATAGCTTCCAGTCTTGCAACTGGTGCATATGTTTCATCATAATCAATTCCTTCTTCTTGCCTGTATCCTTGTGCTACCAGTCTCGCCTTGTTGCGCACAACTGAACCATCTTCGTTCAGTTTATTCCTGTACACCCATTTTGTACCTATAAAAGTTTTTGAAACTGGTCTTGGAACTAGGTTCCAGACATTGTTATGAGTAAACTGATTCAGCTCCTTTTGCATTGCATTTGTCCAGTTTGGATCAGCAAGAGCTTCATCAGTTTTCTTTGGTTCCAATTGCGATACGAAAGCTGAATGAATAAATAAGTTGAGCATCTGATTTCTAGTTCTCACCGGATCAGATGTGTTACCTATTACCAATTCTGGAGGATGTGATTTCTTCCATCTGTATTCAACATTTGTTGTATCCAAGTCAGCAACTGCTTCAGTTTGCAACTGGGTGTTTTCTTCAGTTTCAGTTGCTGCTGCATCAGTTGGTAATTGAATATCCTCAATAGGCTCTGCCAATTGGTTATCAGGAACAACTTCATGTTCAACTGATTGATCCACAATTTCATGTTCTGGTGTTTGAAGGAAGTTTCGATTGATGTGATTTTCTTCTTCATGATCATCCTCCAAACTGATATCTGTAAATCTATCCACTAGCTCAACTGGATCAGTTGGCTTGTCAGTTAGTACAGTTTCATCAAAAACAACATGTATATATTCTTCAATATTTAGTGTGCTCTTGTTAAACACTCTATAAGCTTTGTTGACTGATGAATATCTCAGAAATATTCCCTCTGCAGATTTAGAATCAAAGGCTTTTAAATGATTTTTCTCAACGTCAAGAATAAAACATCTGCAGCCGAATATTTTGAAGTAAAAAACCACACTTTTTCGTCCATGTCAGATCTCATAAGGTGTTTTCAAATGATTTTTATTAATCATCGATCTGTTTTGAGTATAACACACAGTGTTTACTGCCTCTGCCCAAAACCTTTGAGAAATACCAGAATCAGCAAGCATTGTTCTAGCAGCTTCTTTGAAGGTTCGATTTCTCCTCTCAGCTACACCATTTTGCTGAGGAGTTCTAGCTGCTGAGAGCTCATGCTTAATTCCAGCATTTTCTAAAAAATTTGAAAGAATTTGATTGATGAATTTAGTTCCTCGATCGGATCTGATTCTATCAATTCCAACTGATTTCTCATTTAATAGTCTTTTGAAAAGCATTGATCAGTTGTGCAACAGTTTGGTCTTTGGAATTTTAGAAAAATAACCCAAGTAAATCTTGAGAAATCATCCACAACCACCAAGGTGTATTTCATTCCCCCTAAACTCATGACTGGTATTGGACCAAATAGATCCATATGTAACAGCTCTAAGCATCGGAAGAAGATTTACTGCCCTTGTTTTTAAAACAAGATTTAACTTGTTTACCAAACTGACATGCTGAATAAATTTTATCTTTGGTAAAATCCATTTTGGGAAAACCAGTGACAAGATCGTGATTACTCAGATATGCAATAGATTTAAAGTTCAGGTGGTTTAATCTCTTATGCCACAACCAGTTTTTAGAAGATTTTGAAGCAATAAAACATACTGGTGCATAAGGTTGATCATTCCAACTGACTTTGTAAGTGTTTCCACACCGTTTGCCAGTTAGGATGACCTCATCAGTTGAGTCTCTGACTGAACACGAATGTTTGTCAAACTGAACTGAGAATCCATTATCGCATAACTGACTAATGCTAATCAGATTATACTTGAGATTCTCAACTAATAAAACATCATTAATGATAAAGTTACCATGGATAAGCTTACCCTTACCTACAGTTTTACCTTTGGAATTATCTCCGAAACTGATGTTTGGTCCAGTGTACTTGATCAGTTGAGATAACAAGTTTGCATCTCCCGTCATATGTCGTGAGCATCCACTATCCAAGTACCAGATTGATTCCTTGCTTGTACCTGTTACCTGCAATCACACACAAGATGTAATTTTGGTACCCTTATTTATTTGGGTCCTACACTGATTAATCCTTTAGGAATCCAGACTTGGATTAGTCTGACTGACTGTCTAATTGCTGTATTCCAGATGGTCTTTCTCGATTTGTGTGTGCTTGGTGTGTAGTGTGCAGGTGAGACAACATGTGATTTAGCTTTGTTCAACTGATTGTTCAGCCGATATCTTTTCTGAACTAGCTTGTTGTTATAGTAATTGGAGTAGCCATTTGAATAATTCCTGCAGAATCTTTTTGACGACTGACTTCGTGAGTCAGTTAAAATTTTTGGGCTATAACCAATACCATATCTTCTAGCCTTTTTCGTACTTTCAGTAGGCTGTTCAACCAGTTTACTTGGCTCAGGTTGTTCTTGTACCACAACTGATTTGACAAAGCGAATGTATTTCCCTTTATCCATATTCAGTTTTGGTTGAGTATCATTGGAAGACATTTCATCTTGGTTACTGAACCCTAAACCAGTTTTATCAGTAACTGATTTCTGAGAGTTCTGTATATCAGTTAATGCAGCAGATGATTTGTTCCACGCTTGAATAAGCTCAGTTTGCTTTGAATTTTCAAGCATCAACTTCTGAATCATTGATTGATTCCTGCTTTTTTCAGCATTGAGCTCAGCAATCTCCCTTTTTAGACTCAACTCATCAAATGATTCATCAGTTTTAGTTTTATTGTCTATGAGATCAGTTTGCTTTGCTCTGGCCTTTTCAAAAGATAATGCAAGCTAGTGGTACTCATTAACCATGTCATGAAGAGTTGAAATAAGTTCTTCTCTAGTGAAATCAGTTGAGGTGAATTCAAATACCTGTTGAATGCTTGACTCCACTTCTGTATCACCAGCCATTAGACACTTCACTTCCTCTTCACCATTACTGGAATTGCATGAGGTTTCTGACTCTGACTCTTCGCTGTCAGTTTCTGCACATTTAGATTTACTCTCTTCAGCTAAGAGTACCTCATGCTTCTTCCTGAAACATTTCTTATCATCCTTGGATCTCCTTTTGTGCTCATATGACTTCTTCTTTCTTTCAGTCGAGCCTTGACTGTCCTTCTTGGGTTTGGTACAGTCAGCAATTAAGTGACCGGGTTTGCCACAGTTGTAGCAAGCATTTGATTCCTCTTTAGAATTGTTTCTTTGATATTACTTCTGGTAGTTCCCTTGATTCTTCCTCATGAACCTTCCAAATTTTTTGATGAACAATGACATAGCATCATTGCTCAGTTGATCAGCAACATTCTCGACTGAACCAGTTGGTTCTGTTCTGACAGCAGCTAAGGCAGTTGTGGCTGCTGGATTAGAATGTTCTCCTTCTCGAGTTTGCAGCTCAAACTCATACAGATCAACAAATAGATCATGAAGTTCAACCTTGTTTAGATCCTTGGGACTCTTCATTGCCATGGTCTTAACGTCCTACTCCTTGGGAAGACCTCTGATCACTTTTAAGGCAACTTCTTTGTTGGTATACACTTTTCCAAGTGCATTAAGTTCATTGATGATACAGCTGACTCTTTCATCATACTCATGCATCGATTCTCCAGCTCTCATCTTTATGTTGTCAAACTTCTGAACAGCAACAGAAAGTTTTTTCTCTTTTGTTTGTTCATTTTCCTTCACAAAGCTGGATCAGTTTTTCCCAAATCTCTTTAGCTATCTTACACATTTTGATCTTGCTGAAAGTTATTTTATCCAGCGTTTTGTACAGTATATCCTTTGCTACATTGTCCAAATTTGCTTTTTTTTTATCCTCAGCAGTCCATTCATCTTGGGCTTTTCAATTCTATGAGGTGCCCCATCGGTGATTGCAACTGCTGTGTTGGCTTTCAATATTTTCGTCGGACCTTCAGTGATGACATACCACATGTCATCGTCTTGTGCAGCTAAGTGAGCCCTGCATCCTGATTTTTCAATCATCGAAGTCTTCTCTGGAGAACATAGGGATTTTATTGAAAGATGCCATGATAATCAGTTTGAGTAGAAATATTATGAGACGAGATACAACTGCTCTGATACCACTTGAAAGGATCGGTTATAAGGTGATAAGTGTTTAGAAGGGGGGGTTTGAATAAACACTCACGTATTTTGTATTCTTTTCGAATATAGAGTTCAGTTTAGTGACAAACTGACGCTCGATATCTCGTCAGTCGATAACAATCAGTTTAACTGTGAAAAACAGTTGCGGAAGTAAACTGACTGAGAGATAGAATAGCTAACTGAAAGTAATAATTGAAATGAAAATGCACACGGTTTGTTTCTGGATGTTCGGAGAATAGAATAACTCCTACGTCACCCCTTCTATCACGAAGATAAGATTTCCACTAAAAGACTTTGATCGAATACAAGAGTTGTACTGACCAACTTCAGTTTGAACTTAACACTGCCAAAACTGAAACTCTTAGTTCACAAAAACTTTTGCAGTGCGTGACTGAAATTTAACACGACTGAATGAATTTAACAAAGATTTTCAAAGTGCTAACAAGCTCGTAAATATAGCCTTGATTGCTACTGATATATCTGATAAGAGTGAGCTTTTGATATTTGAATACGAGTTGATTTTTGTAGAGTAACAGCAAGCTTGAATAGAATAGTAGTTCGTATGTTTTCTCAGCTGCCCTCTTCACCTATTTATAGGCTTCCCTCTCAACGGTAATATTAAATAATGTTTGAATCCATATATTCGTTGATTGCCACGTCAATATTCTCTGATATTCGTACACTTCAATCTCTGAAATGCGGCGTTCCACTACGAGTTGCAGTTTGTTGTACTAATTGTCGGTTGTCGTTCTCAACTGATGACGTGTACAACTGAGAGATCAGCGGAATGATAATAGCTTGAGTGTTTTCGGCTGAATATATCGACTGATAGGTTTACGACTGATCAGTCAGTTGACTGCTCATTCAGTTGCGTAAATCAGTTGCGTTGGTATCAGTTGCCTTTAATATTAAGCACATTAATCATCAGTTAGGCAAGTGATAGTTGATTTGCGAAGCCTGACAACTTGATCAGTTAGTCCAATAAATTCGATGCTTAGTTTGTCAAATCACTGAAATTTAGTTTCCAACAAAGTGATATCAAAACCAAGTTGAAATCGAGCAATGTGAGTGAAATCTTCGTAAACTTAATATATTAAAGAGTTGATCACTACCGGTAAATATGTGACGAAATCTAGGCAACCAGTTCTCCAAATATTTCACGTAAGACATGTGCTCCCATTGCAGTGGAGATGACATGATCCTCCAATTGGAGACGATGGACGGATTGACTTGAGGGACGATCCAGATCGCGAAAACAATTGTGATCTTCATGTGTTGTCGGGTGTGAGATATGCCTGGTGCGTAGGATAGCAGGAGCATAGAAGGGAAAAAGAGTTGACGCGTTAGCTACAACTTACAAGTAACAAAACACATGATTGACATATTAATGGGCCCCATAGGCCCATAAAAGGTTAAAGGCCTAATTTTAGCCCACTTCTAGTGGTGGAGACCAAGCCCATTGTTCTCTTCTCAACGCTATGGGTTTGGTATTTGTCTCCTCATCCATCACTCAAATGTTTGACATAAACAATTTTATTATTGTCAAATCTTTGTCATAGCTCACACTTACGAAGGGATGCAGTGACATAAACACGTCTCAATAGAGAAGATATCTCAGTTCGACTCGAGGTGATAATGAACAAACCTCACATCCCAATCCGTTTCATTTTTCTAGCATTATGTACAAAAAATATCATTTAGTATTTGTCCATGCTTTATTTATTGCCCATGCCAATGATGCCATTCCATGTCATCTCATGACTCTACTCGATTTGTAGCTATAATGGGTACATGCAAAATCATTTGCAATTTTATATAATTCTGTGACCATGAATGGATTATCAAGTAAACTGCGATATTTGAGAAGTTCAGAGTGTTATTTTTTTTGCCGTTGCTTCTTACAAGGATACGGATTGACTGAATCATACGATAGACGATTATTCGACATTCAATTGAACTACATGTTTGTCCTCGGGGTCACCTGGCTATTAATTTTTAATTCAAATATATTATATCTATTTGGTTGAAAATTATTATAAAAGATCTGAAATACTTCATGTTAACTAAATATATTTTTATACTTCAATTTCAAATTCACTGATCAATATAGTTATTTCAAATTGATTGATTCTAAATTTTTTTATTTGAAATACTCGTATAATTCCAAATCAATTAAGACAAATAGGGATGACAATGGAACGGGCCGGGGGCGGGTTTGCCATCCCCATCCCCGTCCCCTAATTATATCCCCGCTCCCATCCCCGGATCTAGCTAATCGGGGAATCCCCATCCCCGAACCGGCGGGGATAAAATCCCCGTCCTCGAATCCGTTTGAGAGGGTTTGGTATGGGGATAGGATTCTCAAACCCGTCCCATTATATTTCGGGGATTTTTAAAAATCCCCGAACACGAAACCAAACCCAATAACATATCCCTGAACCCGTCCCATTTCGGGTTTTCCCCGCGGAGCCCCGAAACCGCGGGCAAAATTGCCATCCCTAAAGACAAACACGACCATAAATATTAATTTATGGATGAATAGCGTCGAGAGAGGTAACTTTCGTCTTGGTTGTTCATATTTTAATTTAATATTCCCACCGTGAAATCGTATGTAATTTAAAATATGGTTTCTAAATATATTTTTTTTCCTCAAAAAGCAAACGTATATTGAAAAAAATAAAAATATTTTAATGTTTAGAAGCGAACCCAAAGTAAAAAACCGTATCATCTAATTTCTAAATCTCGGCGTTTTATGATTTTTTTTTAAAAAAACCATTATCGATTTAAAAACCGTTACTGAATAATATTCAATTTGATTTCAAATTCATTGATTTCAAATAAAAAATGTAAACAAATTGAATCGATTTATGAAATTTTTTGATTCGACTCAAAAAATATTTGATATTATCTAATTCAAGGCAAAGTCAAATATATTCGAACATTTTTCGAGTCAAACTTGAGCACAAATTATTATGTTCGATAATTTACAGTCACTTGCGATCTTTAACATTTTATTAATATAATTATATATTATTGACTAAATATCTTTCAAACCATTATTTTTGAGTAACTCATGAACATACTCGAATATCTCAACCCAAACTCGAACCTTAATCCGAGCAAAATAAATATTAAAATTTATCGTGCTTCGGATCAAACTCGAGTTCGAGTTATGTTCGAAAATACAGCCTGAAAAACCCTTAGTTACTACTCTAACCAATCACAGTCTGTCATATAATAAATCCTGTGAACACAACAATCAGGTTTCATGATATAATAGAGTAATTTTCACCCCACCATAATATATTTTTTGAAATAAAATAAAATTGGTAAGGAATGGACAGTCATTTTTGACCAGCAGCACATCACAATCTGAGATTGAAGTAATAAAAGTGAAGGCGCCAAGCATTTAAATTAAACAGAGGGACTAAGTTTCCTTTGTCGAAGGGGCTTTCTTGGCAGCCTCAGCAGCGGCTTTCTCAGCATCAATTTCAGCAACAATGGCATCAATTTCAGCTTCTTCAAGCTGCCGCAGCCCCGCTTCTTTAGTCATCACCGCCACTTCAATGTTTTTTCCACCACTCTCAACAACCTTCAATGCCATACATATAAAGATTGTTAGTCTACAATCTATTTATGCCCGAAAAATAGGCTTCAAGTAGCAGAAAGCAAATTTCAGTGAAAAGTAAAAGTACATCATAAATAATTGCCACTCCCCTTTCGGCCCATTATTCCACAACACGAACAACCTTCTGTGGTTTATGGAGCAACCACAAAGAGGGACAATGGTATAGATTATAAAAGGTGTCATTTTAAAGATAAATCACAAGAGGTAACTATAAACAAAATTGATATCTTTATCTAGTTAAGTTTTCAGTATATATTAATATCAAACAAGGAAGTGTGCAGTAAGGGAGATATCATTAATGTATCCCACAAGTTCAGAAATTAGATTTCTACAAAATGTACCCTAAAAAACACATCAAATCATCACCCCCAAATAAACCATCAGGTAAATGTAGACTAGAATCACGGTTCAATTCGCATTAAAAAACGGTATTATTTAAGTAGTATGAATGATACAAGAAAAGCCCAAGGAATTATGCAGGGGATCATACAAGACCACCAAACTAATTGGCAAAGACATGATGGGAATGCTACTCACTATATAAGCTTTTTATCTGTCAAGTACTTGTCAGATTTTATTCAAATATAGCAAGCCTCATATAAGAGGAAGATCATCAAACTTTTGCTAACTTATTTCTAACACAAACACAGTTTATAGTGAAAATTTGCCTAGCAATGCTTATGGAACAAGTAGCTAGAAATAGAATCTTCCAAACTAACAAATCCATTACTGAGGAAAAACAAAAAATCAATCTAGACTGTGTTTTATAGGGATCACAAAATATCCTCCGAGCACACGAATAATTATTTCTGTGGAGATGGTTCTTGCAAAACCAAATCCTACTAACAGATGAACCATATGTAGTCCCACAAGTTTTATGGGTTAAAAAATAGATTAATTTGCCCTCTACAGCTGTTTCAATTGGGTTCCTTCAAACTAGAGCTAATTCAAATTACCCCTGAAGTTGGTTACACTAGTATAAGACCTATCCATAACTAATTAGTGGTGTTATCTATCAAATGCTTATACACTTATGCATTATCACTTATCAGATGCCCCACTTTGAAACTTGAGAAAAGAATTTCAGGAAGCTCAATTCTGTGCTTGACAGTAATAATAGGTTGAATCCTCAAAAACCATCAAAGATTGGGAAAGGTAGCAAGTACAACACAATGGTGCCTAAATAGCACTTAGGAACGGCAGAATGTAACAACACAAACATGAAGTCACGCCAAAATGAATAATTCACCTCTAGCAATGCACGAATGGCTAACTTCACAGTCTCTTGGCCAGACGTTTCCTTGTAATTCTTCTCCAGGAACTCCCGTATAGAGTTTGAGTTCCTCCCAGTAGCATTTGCTTTCCATGCCGAAAATGTCCCAGATGGATCTGTCTGATAGAGTGACGGGGTAGCTGTGTGTGGATCAAATCCAATAATCAATGTTGAAAGGCCAAAAGGCCTCACACCACCACTTTGTGTGTACTTTTGCTGAAGCCCAGCAATGTACCGAGTTATGTATTCAACTGTTACAGGATCCTCAATAGTAAGCTTATGGCTCTGGCATTCAATTCGTGCCCTGTTGATGAGGACACGAGCATCTGCTTTTAGCCCAGCGCAGGCCAATGCGATGTGATCGTCTAAATTCACAATCTTCCTCACTGATCTGAAAGATGCAAGTAGAAAAAAAAAACTTTCGAGCTTATACACTTCAAAGCATATGGACATCAATTCTCCATTAAAGAGAGGACAAATAAGTCAAGAGATTATTTAATGCTCAGAATTACGAAAGAACAAAGCCATTCGAGTTACATATAAGCTGAGACTTGGCAGGTGAAGCATGTCCAAAATTCGTGATGAGTTGAGAAAAATGTTTTTGAGTCCTGTATTCTCAACTAGTAACTTCAAGTCTCATATCAAATTCACTACTTTTCATTACTTTTTTCTCAAGAGCCTAGTTAACTCAAAAGACTCCCCCTTAAACAATTTAATCCTTTAAAAAATGAATATATCCATTTTACAGTTATCTAGAATTTGGAAATCAAAGTAAATCACCATAAACACATAATTTCCACCCTAAACGCCTAAATCTCAATTATATACATTTTGTTAACCTTAAGTACAAAATCACCAAGAATAAAAAAAATTATCAAAATTATAATCCAGAATTGTTCGTGAATGTGAGAAAAACAAATTATATCGACCTAGAATCCTGAAGCTTCGGAGTAGACTTCTTCTCGACAGCGAGTACAATGGTGTCAACGCCTCTAACACCTACGACGGCGTTACCTTTACGGACGGCTTCGAGAGCGTATTCCACCTGGAAAAGGTGGCCATCCGGCGAGAACACCGTAATTGCTCTGTCGTAGCGCGCCATTTGTCACTCTTCTTCGCGTGTGCAGCTGCGATTATCGCCGATCTGTCCTCTGAACTAGGAATTTGAAAGCCTACACTGGGATCGAACTTGCTCGACACGAGAAGCAGCAGGGGTACGTTATGGGCCACCACCTCACTTCGAAAGCCTTTGGGCTTACGAAGTGACTTTATTTTCAGGCCCATTAAAAACATGAACTTTGGGCCCTTTGATTAAATTTACCTGTGATTAGGTCGTATCCAGACCTGTTGACTTCAATTGAATCTTTGTTGGCAAAAGCCACGAAGTTTAGGGATAAGCGGGAGCAAACGCACCCAAAAAAGGAAATTAAAAAGGCTTGATCATACTAACCTACCGACCCCATCTGCATTATTAATTATTGCTAGTATTTTACGACCCGTATGATCTAGAGATATCAATTCGTATGAGTTGGGTGGATTGGGTCGGGTTGAGCAACAATACTATTCAAAAATTGCTCAACCCGAACCCAATCCAAACCCGAGCTAACCCGAAAATTCTCAACCCGAACCTGAACCTGAATCAACCCGATCAACCCGATAAACCCGTATAACCTGAATTTGAATTTTTTATAAATTTTTTAAAAGAAAATTAAATAAAATTTTAAAAAATAATACTAATATTTTAATTTAAATACGTAATAATAAAATCTCTCTCATATGTATGATTTAAATTTGAAAATCTAATTGTAAAAAAAATAAAGTATATTTATTAAATAAAATAAACAATTATTTAAAAATAATAAATGATCAAAATAAATAATAAATTATGAAAATTTATGATATAAATATATAATAAATATTTTTTCAAACATACAATATATAAAAATATAGGCAATATTTATTAATTATATTTTTGTAAAAAAAAATTAAAATTTTCGGGTCAACCGAACCGAACCGAACCGAACCCGATCATTTTTTTCTGGTCAGTTATGGGGTCCAACCCGATCTGACCCGAACCCGAAAACCCTAAACCCAAACCTGATTTTTTTCGGGTTGAACCGTGTCGAGTTGGTGAGTCGTGTCTGATTTTGACACCCTTAGACTATGATCTACATAGTATTATTTTATGTAATTAATTATTAAAATTAATATTTGAAAATTTATTAAAATTATTGATAAAATTTTATGAATATATTTAAATTTTAGATATTATAGTAAAATATTATTATATTAAAAATGTTTTTATAAAGTGCCACTCACTTACCATCAATCACTTCTAGTGTAAAACATAAAATCGAAATATATATGTGCACTAATGTGCAAACCTTACACATCATATAAACATGTAGAATACTGCAGATAGGCTCCAACCAACCTGGCTTTTGGTGGGATTTTTTCCCAAACTTCACACATTCGACTAACTCAATTAACGATCGAGGTGCAACAGGTTGTAATATATATTGCTTGGACTTATTACGGCATTGGTTGGGCTGTTAAACGTCCTCCCGGACACAAGCAACACGTGTATCATGATCGTCTCATCCAAAAATTTAAAAAAATATCCATGGCTGTAATCTTATTTGGCTTAATAGTGGAAGTTGAACGGGCAAAGCATTATCTCTAAATCGTTTTTGGGAGAGGCGATTGGTGGAGTAGAAATAAGTAGTGTTGCACGCCAATTCTCCTTCACTGGTCCTCTCGAGCTGTACCTGAGGAGACTCCACTCCACTCCACTCCACTCCACTCAATAGCTCTGTAGCAACACGTGTGGATGTTATCATATACACCTAGGCTTGGTGCCATGAAAGGAACATTCACAAATAATTTTCGATTTGCGAGAAAATTATAATGTAGTGGTGATATTCTAGAAGTGCTCGGGTCATCTTAGAATTCAGGCTATGGTAAAATTGAGAAGCTAAAGAAGCACCGACCAAGATCAGATCACCACAAGCATGGGTGAGCCTTGATCTATAAGCTGAGCTCGGGTGGTGTAAGTCCGGGTAGTCGATGAGTCAGATAACAGGGATTCACACCATGACCATCTACTCGAGCACCTTGGTACATGTGTCACTCTCGGATTCATAGATATGAGATGCCATGATTTGATATCATTTGCATGTCTTTCAATGCATGTATAGATGTGTGATTAGATCAAGATTGATATGTGCTGTCAAATACGACAGTGTTAAAGAGCAGGGCTTAAGCAACTATCTTGCCGTGAACAGCAATCAAGCACTGAAAACAAGGCCAACATTAACTTTTTCTTTATAAATACCAGTTTAATTGAAAACAAGATATTTTTCACAAGAAAACATACTCTCTTTATAATTTCTTTTGCGTAAAATATTTGACTGACTCGAGCGTCGGAATGCCCACATCAAAAAATCTTCTGGCGTCCCATTAACGTTCTTTTCTATTTTAAGTGTGTAGATTCTCCTGCAAGGTACTCTCCGCTTGATCTCCAGCATGCCCAAAAATAAATCCATCCGGCCTGTTATAATCACCTACTAAACGCAACCCGATTTATCCGGTCGATATCATATAGGATGGAAGTAATAGGGATCCCTCTGTAAAATCCAGGATTTTAGATTTTATCATGATAATATTTTGTACCAAGATTTGCAAGATTTTCGAAATGGAATGGATAATTTTATCTTGAGCATTATTTGGAACTCAAGAATTTAAATAATATCGTGTATATTTCGGAATTTGAGATATGCAGAATTATATCGGATATAGATATAAGAATTGATATACCTGGATAAAGATTTAAGCAGGAAGACAATTCAATATTGGATTACAAATCTTGAAGTAGATATCATAGGATTTTCGAAAATATTGAAGGATTTAGGGAGGATTTTCGAAATTGAAGAGATATAGGGAAAAGTCTGCACGATAAAATACAGGCTTGGGAAAAATTTAAAAGTTTAACTACCAGGATTTTTAAGAAAAAAATATATCAAAATCTTATCTTGGAAAAAGACCACTAAATTTCGAGTTTAGGTAGGAAAATTTTGGGATTTAAGAAATATAATTGGGAAATAAAAAGTCTACCGAATATTGGAAATTAGACACAAAAGTCAAAATTTTTCAGGCTGGACATGACATAATTTCGAAATTTATCCAAGGGAAGGATATCAAGATTTCGAAATTTATCATCCAGGATCAGGGATAAATATTTAGATTTAGACCACGATTCTAGATGAAGATTTGATTCAATTCAAACGCGCGGATAAACTCGATCGAGATAGCAGATAACCCCTATAAATAGGAGGGCCTATAACTCGAAAATTCTCACCATTTTCTACTCCAATTTTTCTAGTTTCTCCCCTAGTTTTCTTAGGATTCTCGAGAGCCGCGAAGCGCTGCCGCAGTTCAGTCGCCGAAGAGGAATTTTCGATATTCCAGTGCAAGAATCCCGAGGTTTTCACGTTTTTTCTCCTCAAGAATTTAAGGTAAGTGGGCTTGTTTTAAATTTTGAATTTTCGGTGCATGTCTTTTCGGTTTTTAAAAGATTCGGTCGAGTACAGTCCTTCTTCTACCCCTTTCTGGTTGTGATTTCTGCATGGGTTTTATGTTGACACTGTGAGGATTCAACTTGATATGGGAGGGAATCCCAACTATGATATGACCCTCATACGGTGGGGATATAACCGATTCGGCCTCGCCCCCTTAGAGGAATAAAAATTAGGGACTGAATTCAGTAAACCATTGAAAGTAGAGGAATCTCAGTGTCAGGTCAATGATACGAGTGTGGTATGAGTCAAAATATGCATGGTGTGTGTGTGTGTATTTCGAAATTGTATATGCATGTTGTTGTGTACTCGAACGGCCCCCTACTTGTTGAGTATTTCCCAAAATACTCACCCCTTACTCCCCTTCCCAGATAAATCCGAAGAGCAGATTGAGGAAGAAGAGTCAGAACAATTCTGGGGCTGGTGATAAATTTCGAGAATTGTAGTATTCGGATTTAGAATTTTCGTATTTTTTATTTGTAAGACGTTTCCGCATTTATTTATTTTCCGTTGTAAAGACAAATGTTCAAATTTTGCGAATTTACGAAATAAACTGGTTTCGGTTTATACTGTGCTACGAGGCTGGTTGTTTTTCGATTGTGTGATTGATGAACAACACCGGTGTCGACCAACCTCGATCTCGGGGCGTGACATTTAAGTGGTATCAGAGCCGCTAGGTTCATAATCCGGGTGGGAAAAGATTTTTTTCGGAAAATACAAAAAAAAAAAACGAAAAATTTTCGGACGAATTTTTAATCGATCGAGACTCACGACCCTAAAGTCGTGAGGTAGGGGTCCAAATCGCGAAAATCCTTCGTTTAGGCCTCCGAAACGTCGTTCTTGCCGTTTTAGGAAAGTTTTGTAACCCTTATAGCTTCTCATAGGAAACTCCGAATTCGATTCCGTCAACTGTTCTGGAATCCTCTCGACATATGCTTCGAATCCATGTGTCTATCTCAAAACTTTCCATTTTTGGAAATTTCCGAAAATTTTGATTATTTTCGTATATTTGACTCTATATAATCTTGAAATTTTTATTCTGTCCTATTTGTGATATTCTGAGCATTTCCTTTTTATTTTTTTTTCAGGAAATGGCTCGTTTTCGTGTCACTGCTTGTAAGAAAGTAACCCCGATTACCCATAGGGAGACTATTCAGTTGGATTACCACCAGCATCGCACGCGCGCTCAGGCTGCTATACATTTAAAGGAATTGGCTATAGGACACCAGGATAGGACTATCAGGAGGCTGAGAGCTAGTAATCTTGAGAGGAGGCAACAAGTGGAAAATCTGACTACCAAACTGGAGGCAGCAGAGAAAAGAATTGACGAGGTCTTCCAAATGTTCGAGCTCGTTAAAGAACATAACTGTGAACTGCAAGAGTCATTACAAATAACGATGAGTCAAGCCAAGCAAGCTAAGGAGGAAGTGGATAGACGCACCATAGAACTGTCTGAAGCATGTCAAGCCCGGCTGAGGGATAAGAAAAAAATTGAAGAATCCTGGAATGTGATCATGCAATTATCTGAGAATAACCAAAGGCTAAGGAGGTAGACGAAAGGAAAGCAAAGGAGAAGGAGCTCATCCAGAAGAATGAAGCAAACTGCGCACACGCAAGAAATGAATTGAATGACGCGATAGGAAAGATTCTGACCCACAGGGAATGAGATTGCTGAGTTGGAATCGAAAAATCAGTCTTCAGATGCAGCTTGCAGAGTTCTTAGACCCAGAGGTGCCTGAGGATCCTGAGGAGGAAGAAGCCCTACCTGACGTGGCCGAGGGGAATGGAGAGATAGCGGATTAGAGCATTTTAGTGAACCATTCTTAGTAGGTTATTCCCATTGTTGCTACGTTTTCTTTTCTTCAGTACATTTATTTATTTAGATTGGTCATGTTCATTTATTTTCCTGTTTGAGAAATCAATAAAATATTTTATTTGTTCCATTGATTTCAATTTACTTCTGCGCAATCTATTTCATGAAACCTACTCGTACCAATTTTTAGAACTTGCGATTGTAGGAAATGGCCGGCAGACCCCCAAGGCAAAACCGCAACCCGCGTTACGCTAATGCCGATCGCGAAGAGAGACAGGAGAATCGACAGAAGAATGGACCACCGCCTACAGTTAATCTAAGCCGAGCTGATCTTATGGCCATAGCCACCATAGTGGCGACAACACTGCAAGGGTTGGGAAACCCAAATGCCAATCAACCACCTCCACCGAATGGAATCAAATTTCATTATGTATCCCTCCGAAAGAACAGATGTCCAATATTCAGAGGGGATGCTGATCCCGAAGTTGGCCAGAGTTGGCCAAAGAGTGTCGAGACTCAGTTAAGGCTTTTGGAAGTTCCCGAGGCACTCAAAGTGGATGTGATTGTGCCTTTCCTGGAAGACAGAGCAGCTAAATGGTGGGAAGCAGTCTCGCCAGCCATGATCGCTGCTGGACCAATCACATGGCAAAACTTCCGAGAAACATTTCTGAAACAGAACTATCCGGCAGAGGTCAGATTGCAGAAGTTAAGTGAGTTTGAAAATCTCACTCAAGCTCCAGACATGTCAGTGGTGGAATACACCTCCCAGTTTAATGCACTTGGGTCTTATGCTCCGGCCATCATGGCGGACGAAGTTTTGAAGCTGCACCGCTTCAAGAGAGGATTAAACAGTAGAATCCAGTCAGCCTTAGCAGTTTATCAGCCCGCCAATTTTGCAGATCTTATGGGCGCAGCTATCCGAGCTGAAACCGACATCTGCCGCAGGGAGGGAGAGAATAAGAACAAGCGACCTCATGCCGGTCAGTCTTCTCAGGGCGGTCAGAAGTTCAGAAAGCCAAACCAATCAGGCGGACCTTCCTCAGGGCAAACCTCAGCGGCCAACCATCAAGGACCCAAGCCATGCCCGAAGTGCGGTTTCAGACACCCCGGGGAATGTCGAAGAGCCAGTGGTGCGTGCTTCGGATGTGGGAAAGCAGGGCACAGGATCGCAGATTGTCCTACGGCCGCCAACCAAGCAGCTGGGCCCAACAAGGGAACTGGGCCGAATGTGGGAGCTAACCCCAACAAACCAAAGGAGAATAAGCCTAATGCCAGGGTGTTCGCTATGAACCAAGAAGAGGCGGACGACGCCAATGAAGTTGTATCAGGTACCATCTTACTTCAAAAAGTACCTGCTTATGCATTGTTTGACTGTGGTGCTACACACTCTTTTGTGTCTAAGAGGTTTGCTAAGAAATTAGGACTTAAGCCCGAATCTCTAACTGAACCTTTTCGGATAGCCACACCTGTTAGAGTAGGTGCCCAGTCGAGCCAAGTGTTGGCCTAGTGTTCACAATGAAACTCTATGTATAAGCAATCTTTATTTTAATAATATTTGAAATTATTGTTTTGGCAAATCTTTATCTGTATACCCATGCTAGTTGCATAGATAAAGCCCTTGAATATACAAATAGTAGAAAGAATATGAGATGCTCATATGATGCGTATCATGAAACTCATATTTGGAATACTGTATATTCTAAACAGTTCCTAGTCGATTCAGCCGCCGCTAAGAAGGATATAGGCCGCTCGAGTTCGAGACTAGTATCTGCGATGTGAGTACCATGTTTCATTAGTAGGGGACATTGTGATGTCCGAGCATGCAGATAGGTGCTCCTTGTAGAGTGCACTGAACAGCCCTCCATAAAAGGACTTTCCAAGTGGTTCTCACTTATCGAGTGGAAAAGTCCTAGTTTATGGTTGTACAACATTAGTCCTTATGACCCGGGACAACATTGAGACTCTATGTGCTAGAATTACACTTTGACTTGTTTACCGACTCTCATGGGGTTATCAGGTGGCAAGGTTGAGTGTTCTGTCGAAACATATAGGAGTCGATGCATTGTAGTCGGGGATTCACCGCTTACCTTCGGGTATGGATATCCTATGTGTTATCATGTGTATGTAGGTTGAAATCTCTGATCAGAGTATGGTGGTAATTATGAAAGGGGTTTCATAGATTACACCATCGATGCAACTACGACATTACACATAGTATCGATTCATTGACAACTCTCGATATACCAATGGTTGTCGAATCGGTCGGGATATATGAGTTGAAGGGACCGTACTGTACGCTAACCATAATTGAATGGTTCTTGCAGACACTATCATTTGATACCCAGGGAATCATGTAAGCGATGCTGCTAGGCGTTTAACATGATTGGTTGGGTACTATCAGACTTGAGTTCTGACGTTCTTGTTATCAAGGAGTTGATAAGTAAGAATGGAGCAATTGGGGTATGCTCATATAAGGACATGTTTAGTCCAAATCACATGGAGATGTGAACCCACGGCTAGTTGTATCAATGAACCATTGAGGGCCACACAAGTACTAGCTTTCTAGATCCCGTTGAGAAGTAAAAATAGTTCAATGTGTTGAACGACTTATAAATGAGTTTATAAGCGTTGAGAAAAATAGAAGTATGACTTCTATGAGAGAAATATAATTTTTAATTTATGAATGTGTTCCTAAATTAAAAATAGGCCAAGTAAATAATGTATTTGAAAATTGTGATTTTCATAAACATTATTATGGACTAAATTAAATTAATTCAAGTATTGAATTAATAAAACACTAGTGGGCCTAGTAGAGTCCAAATAATTAAATTAATTCAAGTGTTGAATTAATTAAATAACATTGGGCCTTGTACAACCCAATTGGAAATAATTATTTAACTAGTGGGCTTGAGTAAAATCAAGTAAAGTCTAATTGAGCTCAAATATGTTTGAGACAATTTAAATAGTCCATGGGCCTTGTAATAGTTACAAGCCCAAGTCACATTGCATGCTTGGGAGGTGAAGAGTTGGGGAATACTTTTGACTAAAATAATGCATGGCATCATGCAACCTTTTTGGATCAACTTTTTGCACGACCAAGACAACTCATCCTCCCTCATTCAACACTCACCTTCGCCGAAACTTGAGGATTTTTCTCTCCAAGTTTTTCTCTTCTTTTCTTCTTCAAGTGTTGAGGAAGAAATATTCTTCTCCTTGAAAAATCCTCTTAATTTTCTAGTGCAAATTAAGAGGGGATTTACCTAGCAAGTGGTGAGCCTAATTTTTGAAGGAAGGAGAGCTTGTAGACTTGTCATCCTTGAAGAGCCAAGTTGTTTACAACTTGGTTGGTGCCATTCATCAATCTCTTGAGATTGATAGGTAAATTCTAAAACACCCTATGTATGTTTTTGGTGTTTTATTGTATTTGCTACACAAAATAAGAGGTGGCCGAAATTTCTTGATGAAAAATCAAAATTTTTAACTTCCGTTGCGCTTCCGGTCACCGTAACCGATCCCCTTTCAACACCTACGAGTAAAACCATAGAAACTCATGAAATTCACAAGGATTGTAAGATCGGTATCGCTAATCAGACTTTCAGTGCCGACTTGATACAATTGGTTATGCTCGATTTCGACATCATTCTAGGGATGGACTGGTTAGCCAAAAACCATGCAATAGTGGACTGTAAAGGGAAAAGAGTTAAGCTCCGAACCCCAAATCAGAAAGAGATCGTGTATCATGGTAAATCCAAGAAACGAAAATCACTTCTTTCCGCTTCCCAGGCATGGAAGGCCATGAAATCCGGAGAAGACATCTACCTAGCAATGATCAACGAAGTGCAAGGAGAAGTTGAAATGAGGATAGAAGACATCCCAATAGTATGTGAGTTCCCGGATGTTTTCCCAGAAGAACTCTCAGGGAAAGTTCCGGACCGCGAAGTTGAGTTCGAAATTAATCTAGTTCCTGGTGCAGCACCAATCTCTAAAGCACCTTACAGGATGACGCCAGCTGAACTCAAGGAGCCAAAAGAGCAACTCCAAGAATTGCTGGACAAAAAGCAAATTCGACCTAGTGTGTCCCCATTGGGAGCAGCAGTACTCTTTGTGAAGAAGAAAGATGGGAGTATGAGATTGTGCATCGACTATAGGGAACTGAACAAGATCACTATCAAGAACAAGTACCCTTTTCCGAGAATAGACGATCTATTTGACCAGCTCAAGGGAGTCGCAGTCTTCTCTAAATTGGATCTGGGGACTGGATACCACCAACTGAAGGTCAGGGCTGAAGATATCTCCAAAACAGCTTTTCGGACAAGATATGGGCATTATGAGTTCACAGTGATGCCTTTTGGGTTGACCAATGCGCCTGCAGCCTTTATGGACCTAATGAACAGAGTGTTCAAACCATTTCTGGACCGGTTCGTAGTGGTATTTATTGATGACATCCTCATTTATTCTCCCAACGAGGAAGAACATGAAGAGCACCTCCGCCTTGCACTGCAAACACTGAGGGAGAAAGAGCTATATGCTAAGTTTAAGAAATGTGAGTTCTGGCTTAAGAGTGTATCCTTTTTAGGACATGTGATCTCGGAAGCAGGAATATCAGTGGATCCCAAGAAAGTTGAGGCAATTACAGAGTGGCCAAAACCTAAGAACGCCACAGACATCAGGAGCTTTCTTGGACTGACAGGTTATTACAGGAAGTTCGTCGAAGGTTTTTCTTCCATAGCTATACCACTGACTAAGCTCACTCAGAAAAATTCCAAGTCCATCTGGGACGAAGGTTGCGAGAAAAGTTTTCAGACATTGAAAGAAAAACTTGCATCCACGCCAGTGCTAATCTTACCTACTGAAGATAAGGAATTCACCATCTACAGTGACGCATCGAAGGAAGGTTTGGGATGCGTACTCATGCAAGAGGGAAGAGTGATCGCCTATGCGTCAAGGCAGTTGAAACCGCACGAAAAGAACTACCCTACGCATGATCTTGAGTTAGCAGCAGTTGTCTTTGCCTTAAAAATTTGGAGGCACTACCTCTATGGCGCCAAATGTGAAATTTTCACAGATCACCAAAGCCTCAAGTACTTGTTCACCCATAAAGAACTAAACATGAGGCAAAGGCGATGGATCGAACTACTGAAGAATTACGACTTGACTATAAGTTACCATCCAGGTAAAGCAAACAAAGTGACCGATGCTCTGAGTCGGAAAAATAGGCAAGATCACTCTAGCTTCCCTCTCGGCCCAGCCATGTCTGCAGGAGACCGTCAAGTTAAATCAGGACCGAGACCCCGAGCTAAAGAAACTTAAGGAGCAAGTCGAAAGCGGGAAGTCTCAAGATCTACAAATTGATGACAAGGGAGTCCTATGGATGAATGGACGACTGTGCGTACCAGACAGCGATAACCTTCGCCAAGAAATACTATCAGAAGCACACAAGTCCAAGTTTTCAGTCCATCCAGGCAGTACAAAAATGTACAGGGACCTTAAGGGTAATTTTTGGTGGAATGGAATGAAAAGAGATGTGGCAGAATTTGTCTCAAAATGCCAAGTGTGTCAACAGGTCAAAGCAGAGCACCAGCGGCCTGGAGGATTATTGCAACCTTTGGAGATACCCGAGTGGAAATGGGAGCACATCTCCATGGACTTTGTGGTAGGATTACCAAAGTCAAGGCAAGGTCAGGACGGAATATGGGTAATTGTAGATAGACTTACAAAATCTGCACACTTTCTACCCGTCCGTATGAACTACAATCTGGACAAATTAGCTACACTGTACATGGACAATATTGTAAGACTTCATGGAGTACCAGTGAGCATCCTGTCTGACAGAGCCCCAAGATTCGTCTCGCGCTTTTGGAAGAGCTTTCAAAAGGCCATGGGAACGAAAGTAGCCCTAAGTACGGCCTATCATCCTCAAACCGATGGACAAACGAAGAGAACCATCCAAACATTGGAAGATATGCTGCGAGCATGCACTCTTGAATTCAGTAGCAATTGGAGCACTCATCTAACTTTAATTTAGTTTGCTTACAACAACAGCTATCACAGCAGCATCGGAATGGCTCCATACGAAGCTCTTTATGGAAGGAAATGTCGATCACCACTTTATTGGGATGAAGTGGGAGAAAAAGCAGTAGTAGGACCCGAGCTCGTACAGATAACAGTAGACAAGGTTACAGTTGTCCGAGAAAAACTCAAGGCAGCTCAAGACCGACAAAAGAGTTGGGCAGATCTGAAAAGAAGGCCAGTGGAATTCAACGTGGGCGATAAGGTCTACGTAAAAGTCTCGCCTATGAAAGGAGTTGTCCGATTCAGCAAAGCTGGGAAGCTGAACCTTCGTTATGTAGGACCCTTCGAAATTCTGGAAAAGGTGGGTATACTGGCATACACATTGGCACTGCCGCCAAACATGTCAAGAATTCATAATGTTTTCCACGTGTCCCAACTACGGAAATACATCTCGGATCCAAACCACGTGTTGGAAGTAGAACCGCTCATAATCGAAAGTAGCTTGGGAGAAGAGCTGAAGTACGAAGAAGTTCCCATCAGGATCGTGGACACCAAAGACCAAGTACTAAGGCGACGAATCATTCCCTACGTCAAGGTGCAATGGTCTAACCACACTGAAAGAGAAGCCACATGGGAAATGGAAGAAAGGATGAGGAACCAATACCCTTACCTCTTCATAGAACTAGTCAACCCAAGTTTCAAGGACGAAACTTCCCATAAGGTGGGAGGGATGTAAAATCCAGGATTTTAGATTTTATCATGATAATATTTTGTACCAAGATTTGCAAGATTTTCGAAATGGAATGGATAATTTTATCTTGAGCATTATTTGGAACTCAATAATTTAAATAATATCGTGTATATTTCGGAATTTGAGATATGCAGAATTATACCAGATATAGATCTAAGAATTGATATACCTGGATAAAGATTTAAGCAGGAAGATAATTCAATCTTGGATTACAAATCTTGAAGTAGATATCATAGGATTTTCGAAAATATTGAAGGATTTAGGGAGGATTTTCGAAATTGATGAGATATAGGGAAAAGTCTGCACGATAAAATACAGGCTTGGGAAAAATTTAAAAGTTTAACTACCAGGATTTTAAAAAAAAAAATATATCAAAATCTTATCTTGGAAAAATACCACTAAATTTCGAGTTTAGGTAGGGAAATTTTGGGATTTAAGAAATATAATTGGGAAATAAAAAGTCTACCGAATATTGGAAATTAGACACAAAAGTCAAAATTTTTCAGGCTGGACATGGCATAATTTCGAAATTTATCCAAGGGAAGGATATCAAGATTTCGAAATTTATCATCCAGGATCAGGGATAAATATTTAGATTTAGACTACGATTCTAGATGAAGATTTGATTCAATTCAAACGCGCGGATAAATTCAATCAAGATAGCAGCCAATCCCTATAAATAGGAGGGCCTATAACTCGAAAATTCACACCATTTTCTACTCCAATTTTTCGAGTTTCTCCCCTAGTTTTCTTAGGATTCTCGAGAGCCGCGAAGCGCTGCCGCAGTTCAGTCGCCGAAGAGGAATTTTCGAAATTCCAGTGCAAGAATCCCGAGGTTTTCACGTTTTTCTCCTCAAGAATTTAAGGTAAGTGGGCTTGTTTTAAATTTTGAATTTTCGGTGCATGTCTTTTCGGTTTTTAAAAGATTCGGTCGAGTACAGTCCTTCTTCTACCCCCTTCTGGTTGTGATTTCTGCATGGGTTTTATGTTGACACTGTGATGATTCAACTTGATATGGGAGGGAATCTCAACTATGATATGACCCTCATACGGTGGGGATATAACCTATTCGGCCTCGCCTCCTTAGAGGAATAAAAATTAGGGACTGAATTCAGTAAACCATTGAAAGTAGAGGAATCTCAGTGTCAGTTCAATGATACGAATGTGGTATGAGTCAAAATATGCATGGTGTGTGTGTGTGTATTTCGAAATTGTATATGCATATTGTTGTGTACTCGAACGGCCCCCACTTGTTGAGTATTTCCCAAAATACTCACCCCTTACTCCCCTCCCCAGATAAATCCGAAGAGCAGGTTGAGGAAGAAGAGTCAGAACAATTCTGGGGCTGGTGATAAATTTCGAGAATTGTAGTATTCGGATTTAGAATTTTCGTATTTTTTATTTGTAAGACGTTTCCGCATTTATTTATTTTCCGTTGTAAAGACAAATGTTCAAATTTTGCGAATTTACGAAATAAACTGGTTTCGGTTTATACTGTGCTACGAGGCTGGTTGTTTTTCGATTGTGTGATTGATGAACAACGCCGGTGTCGACCAACCCCGGTCTCGGGGCGTGACACCCTCCACTTCCCATTTTTACTACCAACTTGATCATTAATTACATTAGTAAACAATGAATCAGGATACTTATATAATATATATTATATGATTTGCAAAGCATGAAACAACAAATTCATGTCTAAAAATCCACGTAGCAAAATTATTACGGTTCTAAAAATCTCAAGAAAATAAATAAATCGTTAGCATGCGTGTTGTTCGTGTAGCATAAATCCCACAAACGTTGACGCCCTATTTCCCTTCATCTTCATTTGCATTCTAGCTACAACGTACGAATGCCACGTTATTCCTATTGCTATAAAAACCCCACTAATCCTTTCTCAATCATGCATCCAATCTCGTCCATGTTCTAACTATACAACTCGTTTTACATTCTAGACCAAAAATCAATCATGTTGCCAAGAAGTCGAACTCTTCCTGCAAGAATCTACAATGGAGTTGTAAGCAATAACTAATAACCTCGTACGATTTTATAACGTTTCGATCATAATATCGGATTGTATTTTATTTTTTCTTGTGTGTTTTAAGGTTGAAGAAAGGCATGATGTCCGGCATTACATGCAAGTTGAAGTCCAGCCTAAAGCTCAAAATAGCGAGGCCCAAGCGATGAAACTTCAAGCCACTTACTCCAAGTGCTTCGACGACGATGGCCGCCTCAAGAGAACTGGTTTTTAATCTACCTGTCTTACTCATTTCTTGTATTATTTATTGTGTTGATGACTGTATGTATGCATTCGCTGGTCATGAGCAAGAACAGAATATTTTACAAGATCTAATGATGACATTTAAACTAATACTTCGAAAATGAAATCTGTGTAATGTTTTAGAAAGCTTTAAAAAATTGTTTTTGTGAAATATGATAAAAACCGATTTAATAATATTTATTGGTTGTACACAAAAGCAACAACGTATGAGTTCGTATCAAACTCAACCTTGACGATAGAATCATTAAGTCCGAGAGTTAGATTGCATATTGAAAGATAAATCAGACAATTTCAACTTAGCTCATGGGAAATTAAACCAACTAATCCACACGGTGATGACACTTATTATCCTATGCAGGCAATTTGACAACTGCAACATCACATATTATCACCGCTGTGATCGGTTCGGGTGTGCTTTCGTTGGCGTGGGCAGTTGCGCAACTGGGCTGGGTCGCAGGACCTATTATTATGTCGCTATTTGCTTTAGTCAGCCTTTATTCGTCAAATCTCCTATCCAGGTGTTACAGGACAGGGGACCCTGTTACTGGGCAGAGAAACTACACGTACATGGATGCTGTGAAGGCTAATTTAGGTCAACCATCACTTCCATCCTTGTATTTTCTTGATTTTCGGTGTATTGATTTTGTGGAGTTTGGTGGCAATAACATTTTAAATGGACGTACACCAGGTGGGAAAAAGGTTCAGCTTTGTGGCTGGATTCAGTACGGGAATCTGTTCGGTGTGGCTATTGGCTACACAATTGCTGCTTCTGCCAGCATGCTGTAAGTTGGCATGTCTACATATATATGTAGCTTACATAACTTATGTTTCTACAAAATAATTATTCAAATAAGGGTAGAGTTGGAGTCACTTTGATTTTAAGACTAGTTCGTTTTGTGTTTGATCCCATTTATTGTTTTCTTATAAAGGGCTATAAGAAGATCAAATTGCTACCACAAGCACCACACAAAAGACGGATGTCATATGTCGGGCAATGGATACATGATAACATTTGGAATCATGGAGATTTTATTCTCACAAATACCCGACTTCGACCAAGTATGGTGGCTCTCCATAGTGGCAGCAGTCATGTGCTTCACATACTCTGGTGTAGGTCTTGCTCTTGGCGTCGCCCAAGTTGCATGCCACGCCCCGAAACTCGGGATTGACACCGGCGTTGTTCATCAACCACACAATCGAAAAACAACCAGCCTCGTAGCACAGTATAAAGCGAAACCAGTGTATTTCATAAATTCGCCAAAACAACCATTGTCTTTACAACTGAATAAATTGAATAAATTGCGGAAGCGTTTACAATTAAAATAAACCTACTAAAATTCTTAAATCCTTGCAGAAAAATTCTCGAAATTTAAATAATTTCACCAGCCCCAAAATTGATCCGACTCTTCTTCCTCAACCTGTTCCTCTGATTTATCTTCGGATTTATCTGGGAAGGTTATAAGGGGTGAGTATTTTGAGAAATACTCAGCAAGTGGGGGCCGTTCGAGTACACAACAACATGCATATAAAATTCGAAATACGTACACACACACACACCATGCATAAATTGACTCATACCACATTCGTATCCTTGACCTGACACTGAGATTCCTCTACTTTCAATGGTTTACTGACGTCAGTCCCTAATTTTTATTCCTCTAAGGGGGCGAGGCCGGATCGGTTATATCCCCACCGTATGAGGGTCATATCATAGTTGGGATTCCCTCCCATATCAAGTTGAATCCTCACAGTGTCAACACAAAACTCATGCACAAATCGTAGCCAGAAGGGGTAGAAGAAGAATTGTACTCGACCGAAATTTCGAAAATACCAAAAATACATACACCGGAATTACACATTTAAAACAAGCCCACTTACCTTAGATATCGTAGAAAAACGTGAATAGAGGGGAATCCTGCACTGGAAATTCGAACCCTAGCTTCGGGGTGGGACTGCAGCAGCGCTTCGCTTCTTCGCACACTGAGAGAGCAAGCTCTCGAAAATCCTAAGAAAACTAGGAGAGGAGCTCGAAAATTTGGAGTAGAAATGGTGTGAATTTTCGAGTCATAGGCCCTCCTATTTATAGGGGTTGGCTGCTATCTCGATCGAGTTTATCCGCGCGTTTGAATTGAATCAAATCTTCATCTAGAATCGTGATCTAAATCTAAATATTTATTCCTGATCCTGGATGATAAATTTCGAAATCTTGATATCCTTCCCTTGGATAAATTTCGAAATTATGCTATGTCCAGCCTGAAAAATTTTGACTTCTGTGTCTAATTTTCAATATTCGGTAGACTTTTTATTTCCCAATTATATTTCTTAAATCCCAAAATTTTGCTGACTTAAACCCGAAATTTAGTAGTATTTTTCCACAAATAAGATTTTGATTATTTTCCTAAAATCCTGGTAGTTAAATCTTTCCCAAGCTGCATTTATCGTGTAAACTTTTCCCTTTATCTATGATTTTCAAAAATTCCCTAATATTCTTTCAATATTATTTTCGAAAATCCCATGATAAAATCCTCAAGATTTTTAGTTCCAAGATTGGGTTATCTTCTTGATTAAATCTTTATCCAGGTATACCAAATCTTAGATCTATATCGGGTATAATTCTGCATATCTCAAATTCCGAAAAAATATACACGATATTATTTAAATTCTTGAGTTCCAAAAAAAATGCTAGATCACAAATTCCGAAGATCTCGCAAATCTTGGTACAAAATATTATCATGATAAAATCTAAAATCCTGGATTTTACATCCCTCCCTCCTTATGGGAAGTTTCGTCCTCGAAACTTGGGTTGACTAGTTCTATGAAGAGGTAAGGTATTGGTTCCCCATTCTTTCTTCCAGCTCCCATGTGGCTTCTCTTTCAGTGTGGTTAGACCATTGCACCTTGACGTAGGGAATGATTCGTCGCCTTAGTACTTGGTCTTTGGTGTCCACGACTCTAATGGGAACTTCTTCGTACTTCAACTCTTCTCCCAAGTTACTTTCGATTATGAGCGGTTCTACTTCCACACGTGGCTTGGATCCGAGATGTATTTCCGTAGCTGGGATACGTGGAAAACATTATGAATTCTTGACATGTTTGGCGGCAGTGCCAATTGATCGAGCAAAACTTGCATAGTGAATAATCCCAAAATTTATTTTATAAATGAAAGCTCGATTTAAATATCGCAAGTGCACGATAGTCAAGTTATAATAAACGTAAGTGAATACGAGTATCGTTCCACAAGGACTGCGTTACACTATTTTTATTTTCAAGTAAAATTTCTTTAGCAACGATAAAATGAGTTGATGATTAAACTAATGTAAATTAAACAACTAAAATAATTAAAATGCAAAGAAAACGTACTCAAGACCGCAATGATTAATTTGGATTAAATCAAATGAGAAATGAATTTGTTGGGAATTAGCAGTTCACCTACCACTCGTGTTTAAATAATCACACTCGAATTTTACTCGTGCGTTCGACAGAATTCCCTAGACTAATTAATATACTCTGTCGAGCTATATTAATACTAATAAAAAACATGCAGTACTCAAGTGTCCTCAAATATTTAACAGTTCAAGATTGCATTACATTCTATGGAATCCACTAGCTTTCATTCGGGTGAACTATCACTATCGACACGTACCCAATTCCGTATATCTACTAAAATTGTAAATCCGTGGTTTATACTATTTGATCGTATTGTTAACTATTCTATCGAACTCATCAACAACATGAAATAATCAAAGGAAGTTAGCTAGGCTTCGATTGAAACAAGAAATAACAATAGCATAAACAAATCACTAATAAAAACGTCGAGAAATAATGTTAAACACCGAGTACGGGGCAGGATCCCCTCAAATCCCAACAAATCTAGAGTTTAGCTACTGAAATTCATGATAAAAACCCACAATCAATGTAAGAAATAAAATACTGAATAATGAAAATACTAAAGATGACGATGGATGACGGCCACGACGCGTGGAAATCTCGAGGTCTTCGAAATCTCCTTTGCTCCTAGCCTCTTCTCCCAGAAAATTGATGAAAAGTCTGATAAAGTGTGTCAAAAACGGCTGATCTCGTGTGTTAGGTCTTGGTGTAGGATAAAGTCCCTCAAAATTTGAAAACAAATATTTCTCAATCTCGCTTCTCGCTAGGGCGGTATATTTTGACCGCCCTAGCGAGAGGTCCTCGAATAAGCTTCCTCGAGCATGTCCCTGGTTTCGCTGGGGCGGTCACTTTTGACCGCCCTAGCGAGACACTTGCGCAAAACAATCCTCGGCCAGACCACAATGCTCGCTGGGGCGGTCACTTTTGACCGCCCTAGCGAGACCTCTTCGATATTATGCCAAAGTTTCTCCCACTTTTTGGTTCAATTCCTACAAAATAACCACAGAATACACGAGATTAGTCAAATGCTCAATAATGCTAAAAAAATGCAAAATTCAACTAAAACAAACTAATATGATGCATGAACGCGACTCAAAATCAACACTAAAAACACGTAAAAACGAGTCCTATCAACCCACTCATACTAACCTTTTGCTCGCCCTCGAGCAAAATAGGTTAAAGCACGAGATTCTAAACAAACACAACAAACACAAAATACTCAAACAAGAAATAACCAACACAAGTAAATGTCAATGGTGAGTTAACACTTTTATGCTCATGCCTCAGTGAACTTTCCCACATACAAATCATAATCAAGTCAAATCACAAACGAATACTCATTCTCATCTACACATAAATCTCGACACTAATTTGAACGTGTGTGTGTTTCATGATGGGTCTAGTCATTCGTACTTCAAATAGATCAATCATCCGATCATGCGAGTCACTCAATTAGCACTTCAATACAAGTCTCACTAGCATGCACCCCCGTGTCCATTTATCACTAACCATAATTTGAACTTTATTCGATTCTTAAGTGCAGAGAAGGGTGTCGAAAAGAAGGAAAATAAGCTCAAGTGGCTAACAGTCGGGAGTACACCGATCATTTTCATTGTGCAATCGTCAAGACTTTTCGTCTGACTTTCCTCGTCTCCTTACATCTCCAACTTTTAGCCCAGGAATAGAATTTCATTTCTTTTATTTTGGCTCCCCCTCACCTTACATCTCCACCAATTTTTTCTTTTTCGATATAATTTTTTTTTTATGCACAATTTTCACACGTGTACTCCCTAGGCTAAGAATATATACTTTGGATTACAGCTGGTTAGGAGTATGATATTTTAATTCAGTGCATTGAAAAAGGGGGTATATGTAAAGTTCAAGGCAAATCACATGTTCTCATTCAAGGTCCCAATTAGTGACTTATTTTCACGTGTTTACATGCTAAATCAACTCATAAATGATGCCTTTCAAGTTAACCACACAAAACCTTCAAATTTCACCATTATTCCTACAAAATTCTAGTCCCCACACATATGTGCTCAAAAAGTTCAACTTTGTGCCAAAATTCATGCTTTAACAATCAAGAGTACCATTCATGAGATGACCCAATCAATACTTTTGTATACTATCAATTCAACATCATCATTGGCTCATACACTATGTCTTCTCACCATAAACGATACCAAACATGCAATAATATAACGGACTAAAAACAACCAACTCAACACAAGCAATACTAACAACACCAAATAAACTCCCATAACTGAAAATTGACACCACCAAAGTAATATAAACTCCACCAAACAAAAGAAATGGTACGAATTTAAAACCAATTAACTAAGAAAACATAACAATCTACCCCCTCATACTAGAGTTGTGCAATGCCCTCATTGCACAAAACGAAACAAACACTAAAAACATAAAAACTCATGAATGTGAAGGCAAAGACAGAATATGCAAAATAAAAAGAAAGGGAAAACAGTAAACTCCCCTGATCAGAAATCATCCTCCTCCTCATTCTCCGGCGGTGGAACTCCCTCTTCAGCTGCTGGGGCCATATGATAATTGTACTGAAACTGGAAGGGTGGCGGGTATGCGGGTGTAGGTGGCCGTCCGGAAGTGTCGATGCCCAAATGAGTTGAGATCCCCTGCACCAGGTGTTCGATGTTCTGAATATGTGCCTGATTAACGGCCTGGTACTGCGTCTGATAATGGGCCCAAGCGCCCAATTCGGCGACGCGATCTCGCATGGCATGGCGGCGTGGCTGCGGGGGTGGTGGTGCATGTCCTAAGGCCGGAGGTGGTTCAGCTGCTATCCCATAATCGAAAAATACCTCCTCGGGCAGCTCAGCCTGTCTCTTCTCCCTCTTGGATTTATAGAGAGCCTCATCAATGGCTCTCATCGGCGGTAACCACTCATCATCATCTTCGAATATCACCCCCGCTCGGGCACATAGCTCAGTCACTATCGTCGGGAAGTAAAAAGCCAAATTGCTGCTATTAATGCACATGTTAAGCTGTCCGAAAATGATCCTGCCCACATCAATCACCATCCCAGTACAGATGGCATAAAGAACAACCGCCCGCTCACGCTGCACATCACTCGTATGACCGACCGGCATCAATCTCTTAGACAAGAATGCATACCACAATGCCCCCTCCACTTTCAAAAACTTTTCAAGAAAGACCGTGTAAGTCCCCGGTTGTTTCCACGTGGTGCCCGGATAACAGAGTGTGCGAATGATCAAATCATAATCCGGGTTAAGCACCCACGCCTGAAACACCGAATCGTCCACCGACGGTAAACCCAACATATCATTGATCGTCTTGGGATCATACGGGACTAGATGTCCCCTCACAAATGCCTTCGACTCATTTCCCTCCGGAGCATTGGCATAAAATTCACGCACAACCGGAACCACTGCTGCATTCGGTTGTGCTACAAAGGTATTCCACCCTCTTCTTTCTATTTGGGACTCCGAAAATTGACCGATAAGAAACGAGCTAAATCCACGCTCAGGGATTGGTTTCCTATGTAGTCTAGCATGCTCAAATCTCTCCCTAGCTTTTTCATTCACAAACATAGATGGAGTGGAACGAGAACTAGAAGCACCGTGAGTTACCTTAGATCTTTTGGGTGCCATGTAGAGATTGGAGTGCACAAAGTATCCAACCGCCGGAAAATTGTTGAGGGTCGCCGGAGAAGCTCACCGGAATATGTGGAAGATGACCGGAGTTGCTTGAAAGACCGCCGGAGAAGAAAATCTTGTAGCCTAAATGCTTCATCTTGGAGTGTATGGACCAAGATTGAGTCTTTGCCCTGAAAAATCACCAAATAATAAGGATTGAGCACAAAAGATGGAGGGGGGGCGTCGAAAATCGGAGGGGAGGAGTAGGGTTCGAAGTGGGGAGGAAAAGAGAAGAGGAAAGTATTTATAATCTGCGCGACTCGCTAGGGCGGTCAAAACTGACCGCCCGAGCGAGAAGTTTTCGGAAAAAAATTTTTTGTCAATCTGTGCGACTCGCTAGGGCGGTCAAAGTTGACCGCCCGAGCGAGAAATTTTCGGGGAGAAAAATTTTTAATCTGCGCGACTCGCTAGGGCGGTATATTTTTCCCGCCCTGGCGAGACGTTTTCGCAAAAGAAGTGTTCGGGAAAAAAATTTGAATGCAATGCCATGCAACTACCTAAATGCAAATGATGCGATTAATAACTAAAAAAAGAAAAAAATATAATCAAAATCGAAATAAGGAGTAGAAGTAGTTCTCAATTTATAGTCTAGAGCTCGACTCTTCACCCATGTCCTCAATGACTGTCATGGAGCCGAGTGACTCCAATTTGTGGCTCAATTGTGCCACCGATATAGTGCTTCAACCTTTGAGCGTTCACAGTAAATGTCCCTTCCTTGCCATCATGCAACACCACTGCACCCGATGGGAACACCTTGGCTATAGTGAATGGTCCTGACCACCTTGACTTTAGCTTGCCCGGAAAGAGTCGTAATCGAGAGTTGTATACCAACACCGCTTCACCCACTTTGAATTCCCTTCTTATAATGTGTTTGTCATGGGCTCGTTCGGTGCGTTCCTTGTAAGATAGTGCAAGATCATAAGCTCTTCCCCGAAACTCATCTAACTGATTCAACTGCAGCAATCGTTTTTCACCTGCAAGAGCTAAATCAAAGTTTAGTGCTTTGGTCGCCCAATATGCTCTATGCTCTAATTCGACTGGTAGATGACATGCTTTACCAAAAAGCAACCTATATGGTGTAGTGCCTATAGGTGTTTTAAAAGCAGTACGATACGCCCACAAAGCATCATCTAACCGAATGGACCAGTCCTTCCTATTCACATTAACCGTCTTCTCTAAAATCCTCTTAATTTCTCGATTGGATACTTCAACTTGTCCACTAGTTTGGGGATGGTATGGAGTGGAAACCTTGTGGGTGACACCATATTTGCCCAACAGTTTATCAAAAATTTTGTTGCAAAAGTGGGTGCCACCATCACTTATGATTGCACGTGGTGCACCAAATCGATTAAAAATATGTTTCTTCAAAAATTTTAACACCACTTGTGCATCATTAGTGGCACAAGCCTCTGCCTCCACCCATTTAGATACATACTCCACTGCCACCAGAATAAATTTCTTTGCAAAAGACGCAGGAAAAGGACCCATAAAATCAATCCCCCACACATCAAATATTTCACACTCAATAATGTTATTTAAAGGCATCTCATGACGGTTGGAAATATTACCTGTGCGTTGGCATCTATCACAATTGAGAACATACAAGCGAGCATCCTTAAAAAGAGTTGGCCAATAGAAGCCACATTCAAGTACCTTAGATGTCGTCCGTATGGGTCCAAAGTGACCACCTACCTCACGGTCATGACAATGGTTCAGAATTTGATTGGTTTCCTCCTCCGCCACACATCTTCTTATCATGGAGTCTGCACAAATCTTAAACAAGAACGGTTCCTCCCAAAAATAATATTTCACGTCTGAAAAGAATTTCTTTCTTTGGTGAAACAATAAATTAGGTGGAGGTGTGCCAGTGACAAGAAAATTTGCAAAATCGGCATACCAAGGGTATGCATTTACCTCAAGCAATTGTTCATCAGGAAACCAGTCATCTATATCATCGTCACTGCCCTTAATTCTAACATGCTCAAGCCTAGACAGGTGGTCAGCAACTACATTTTCCACACCCTTTTTTTCTCGAATTTCGATATCAAATTCTTGCAATAATAAAATCCATCTAATTAACCTAGGTTTCACATCTTTCTTAGCAAGCAAGTATTTTAGGGCAGAATGATCTGTATACACAGTTGCTTTAGACAGAACAAGGTATGAATGAAATTTGTCGAAAGCAAATACTATCGCAAGCAATTCCTTTTCAGTAGTAGCGTAATTCAATTGAGCATCATTTAAAGTCTTACTTGCATAGTAGATGGTATGAAATAACTTGTTCTTCCTTTGACCCAGCACCGCACCAACAGCTGTATCACTAGCATCGCACATCACCTCAAACGGTAGCTCCCAATCAGGGGCAGTCAGAACAGGTGCTGTCACCAAGCTTTCCTTGAGTATCTCGAATGCATGCAGACTAGTAGAATCAAAATTAAATTCAGCATCTTTCATCAACAAAGAGGATAAAGGTTTAGCAATTTTGGAAAAATCTTTAATGAAACGCCTATAAAAACCAGCATGCCCTAGGAAACTTCTAACTCCTTTTATTGATGAAGGTGGGGGTAAGTTTTTGATTACTTCCACCCTGGCTTTGTCAACCTCAATTCCATTCTCCGAAACCTTGTGTCCTAACACAATCCCCTCTTGAACCATAAAATGACACTTCTCCCAATTCAACACCAAATTGCTCTCCTCACATCTAACTAACACCAAGTTCAAATTCTCTAAACATTCATTAAATGAGGAGCCAAAAATAGAGAAGTCATCCATAAAGATTTCAAGGAAATTTTCAGTCATGTCATGAAAGATAGCGGTCATGCATCTTTGATATGTTGCAGGTACATTGCATAAACCAAAGGGCATACGCCTAAACGCAAAAGTACCATAAGGGCAAGTGAAAGTAGTTTTCTCTTGGTCCTCAGGTGCAATTGTGATTTGATTGTATCCCGAGTATCCATCTAAAAAGCAATAAAATTCATGACCTGCTAATCGTTCAATCATTTGATCGATAAATGGCAAGGGAAAGTGATCTTTACGGGTTGCATCATTCAATTTCCTATAATCTATGCATACACGCCAACCCGTAATAGTTCTAGTGGGAATCAACTCATTTTTTTCATTAGCAATAAAAGTAATCCCACCCTTTTTAGGCACATATTGTACAGGACTTACCCACGCACTATCAGAGATAGGATAGATAATACCTGCATCCAGAAGTTTAATTGTTTCAGCTTTTACTACCTCTTGCATCTTTGGATTGAGTCTCCTTTGTGGTTGTGCTAGAGGTGAGTATTTATCTTCCATCAGAATTTTGTGCATGCAAATCGAAGGACTTATCCCTTTTATGTCCGAAACCTTCCAAACGAACGCTCCTTTATGCTCCTTGAGGACTCCCAAGAGCTTACTCTCCATATCATCTGTCAAAGAAGAGGAAATAATAACAGGCAATTTATTATTTTCTCCTAGATATACGTACTTGAGATGTGGAGGTAATGGTTTGAGCTCCAAAGTAGGTGGCTCCTCTAGGCTTGACTTTTGAGGCATTAAATCTTTTCTATCTCCCAATTCCTCTAGTCTAAGCCTCACTTGCTTTCTCCAAGGTGGAATGGCATTCAAATGAGCTACCATCTCCATCTTTTCCTCGTCTAGCTCGTCCTCCTGCTTTTCAGTAGTGAGAGTGGCCTCCAATGGTTCTTTCAATCCATCATGCACAAAATCACAAACAAGCGAATCCAAGACATCAATACGAAAGCAACTATCATTGTGCATTGTGTGCTTGAGAGTATTGAAAACATCAAAAATAATTTCTTCTTCTCCAACTCTCAGTCTCAATTTCCCCTCCTCAACATCAATCAGTGCTTTCCCTGTAGCCAGAAACGGTCTCCCTAGGATTAAAGGCATCTCTAAATCTTTTTCCATGTCAAGTACCACAAAGTCTGCAGGAAAAATAAACTTATCCACTTTCACCAGAACATCTTCGATAATCCCACGTGGATACTTGACAGATCTGTCAGCCAGCTGCAACGACATCCTAGTTGGCTTGGGTTCACCTAATCCCAGTCTCCTAAACACAGAAAAAGGCATCAGATTAATGCTCGCACCAAGATCACATAGAGCTTTATGAAAATTAATGTCACCAATAATGCAAGGTATCGAGAAACTCCCTGGATCTTTTTGCTTCGGAGGCATCTTGTTTTGAACTAAAGCGGAGCAATTTTCGGTCAAATTCACCGTCATATGATCTTCTAGCTTCCGCTTATTTGCTAAGATATCTTTCAAGAATTTTGCATAACTTGGCATATTCAATAAAGCATCAGCAAAAGGAATGTTAATATGCAATTTTTTAAATATCTCAAGAAATTTACCAAATTGTGCATCTAATTTAGCTTTCTTCATTGTTGCAGGAAAAAGGTGGAGGAATAACAATTTTATTGTGTGCAATAGGTGTAGATGTAGAGTTAGAAGACTTACCTCCTCGATTTTTCACCTCATCCTCACCGTGCTTGGTCTTTTCCTCACTAGACCCGAGTGTTTTTCCACTACGCAATTCCACCGCCTTCACATGTTCTCTTGGGTTAGTTTCCGTGTTGCTTGGTAAAGTTCCTTGCTCCCTATTAGCAATCAGCTTAGCCAATTGTCCAATTTGATTCTCTAATCCCTTTATGGATGCATCTTGGTTCTGAAATCGCGTCTTTGTTGCAGAAATAAATTTAGTCATCATTTGCTCTAAATTGGACTTCTCCTCCCGAGACGGTTCTGGCTTGAATCCTTGGTGCATCACATATGGTGGACCTCTTTGTTGGCGATGTTGGTTGTTTTGACCTCCCCATGAAAAGTTTGGGTGATTCCTCCATCCCGGATTATATGTGTTCGAGTAAGGGTCATTTCTAGGACGGTTCTGGAATCCCACTAGTTTTACCGGTGCTCCCTCAGGCACATAGAATGGATTGCCATCTTGGCAATCCTGCACTTCATGCTCACCCCCACACTTATCACAGAAAATTTCTTGCAGACGCATAGCCGACCCACTCATGCTCATCCCATCAATCTTTCTATTCAAAGCCTCTAACTGTGCTGAAACCGCCGACAAATCATTAACTTGATTAACTCCAGCACCTCGTCTCTGCCTATCAGACTGAGGATGATAGCTACTAGCAGCCATCTCCTCCAATAACTCATATCCTTCCTCCGCCGTCTTTCTCAGTAAGTTACCACAGGCAGCAGCATCTATCATAGTACGGTTAGGAGTAAGCAGACCGTAGTAGAAAGTTTGAACAACTAACCCAAGAGGCAGCTCATGGTGTGGACATCTCCTCAACAAGTCCTTGTAGCGCTCCCATGCCTCGTAAAGTGACTCTTGCTCATATTGAGCAAAAGTAGTAATGTCGGCTCTGAGCTTCATAGTCTTCGACGGAGGAAAGTACTTGATCAGGAACGCCTTTGCCATATCTTCCCATGTAGTAATAGACCCTACAGGCAAACAGTTTAACCACGACTTAGCTTTATCTCTCAGTGAAAATGGAAATAAACGCAAACGAACAACGTCATCAGACACGCCATTAAACTTAAAAATATCACAAATTTCAAGAAAGTCAGCTATATGAGAATTAGGGTCGTCAAGTGCACTTCCCCCAAATTGGACAGTGTTCTGAATCATCTGAATGATAGCTGGCTTGATCTCAAACTGATTAGCTCGGATGACTGGTCTTACGATGCTTGGACGTGCTCCATCAAGAGACGGCTGTGCATAATCCAACATCGGTATACGCCTTGGCTCCTCTCTTTGTTGATCGCCTTCCATTCTTTCCTTCGCTCTTTGCTGCTGTAGTCGACGTCTAGCTGTGCGTTCGATCTCGGGGTCAAAAGGCTCAAGCTTAAACTCGAGTGATCTTCGCATGCACCACAAGAAAAATCTGCAACACAATGAGAGTATCAAATAACAATAAAATAAATAATACTAAAGAATTTAAATGAAAAATAAAAAATTGTGAATCAACAGTCCCCGGCAACGGCGCCAAAAACTTGATCGAGCAAAACTTGCACAGTGAATAATCCCAAAATTTATTTTATAAATGAAAGCTCGATTTAAATATCGCAAGTGCACGATAGTTAAGTTATAATAAACGTAAGTGAATACGAGTATCGTTCCACAAGGACTGCGTTACACTATTTTTATTTTCAAGTAAAATTTCTTTAGCAACGATAAAATGAGTTGATGATTAAACTAATGTAAATTAAACAACTAAAATAATTAAAATGCAAAGAAAACGTACTCAAGACCGCAATGATTAATTTGGATTAAATCAAATGATAAATGAATTTGTTGGGAATTAGCAGTCCACCTACCACTCGTGTTTAAATAATCACACTCGACTTTTACTCGTGCGTTCGACAGAATTCCCTAGACTAATTAATATACTCTGTCGAGCTATATTAATACTAATCAAAAACATGCAGTACTCAAGTGTCCTCGAATATTTAACAGTTCAAGATTGCATTACATTCTATGGAATCCACTAGCTTTCATTCGGGTGAACTATCACTATCGACACGTACCCAATTCCGTATATCTACTAAAATTGTAAATCCGTGGTTTATACTATTTGATCGTATTGTTAACTATTCTATCGAACTCATCAACAACATGAAATAATCAAAGGAAGTTAGCTAGGCTTCGATTGAAACAAGAAATAACAATATCATAAACAAATCACTAATAAAAACGTCGAGAAATAATGTTAAACACCGATTACGGGGTAGGATCCCCTCAAATCCCAACAAATCTAGAGTTTAGCTACTGAAATTCATGATAAAAACCCACAATCAATGTAAGAAATAAAATACTGAATAATGAAAATACTAAAGATGATTATGGATGACGGCCACGACGCGTGGAAATCTCGAGGTCTTCGAAATCTCCTTTGCTCCTAGCCTCTTCTCCCATAAAATTGATGAAAAGTCTGATAAACTGTGTCAAAAACGGCTGATCTCGTGTGTTAGGTCTTGGTGTAGGATAGAGTCCCTCAAAATTTGGAAACAAATCTTTCTCAATCTCGCTTCTCGCTAGGGCGGTATATTTTGACTGCCCTAGCGAGAGGTCCTCGAATAAGCTTCCTCGAGCATGTCCCTGGTTTCGCTGGGGCGATCACTTTTGACCGCCCTAGCGAGACACTTGCGCAAAACAATCCTCGGCCAGACCACAATGCTCGCTGGGGCGGTCACTTTTGACCGCCCTAGCGAGACCTCTTCGATATTATGCCAAAGTTTCTCCCACTTTTTGGTTCAATTCCTACAAAATAACCACAGAATACACGAGATTAGTCAAATGCTCAATAATGATAAAAAATGCAAAATTCAACTAAAACAAACTAATATGATGCATGAACGCGACTCAAAATCAACACTAAAAACACGTAAAAACGAGTCCTATCACCAATTTGTATGCCAGTGTACCCACCTTTTCCAGAATTTCGAAGGGTCCTACATAACGGGGGTTCAGCTTCCCAGCTTTGCTGAATCGGACAACTCCTTTCATAGGCGAGACTTTTACGTAGGCCTTATCGCCCACGTTGAATTCCACTGGCCTTCTTTTCAGATCTGCCCAACTCTTTTGTCGGTCTTGAGCTGCCTTGAGTTTTTCTCGGACAACTGTAACCTTGTCTACTGTTATCTGTACGAGCTCGGGTCCTACTTCTGCTTTTTCTCCCACTTCATCCCAATAAAGTGGTGATCGACATTTCCTTCCATAAAGATCTTCGTATGGGGCCATTCCGATGCTGCTGTGATAGCTGTTGTTGTAAGCAAACTCAATTAAAGGTAGATGAGTGCTCCAATTGCTACTGAATTCAAGAGTGCATGCTCGCAGCATATCTTCCAAAGTTTGGATGGTTCTCTCCGTTTGTCCATCGGTTTGAGGATGATAGGCCGTACTTAGGGCTACTTTCGTTCCCATGGCCTCTTGAAAGCTCTTCCAAAAGCGCGAGACGAATCTTGGGGCTCTGTCAGACAGGATGCTCACTGGTACTCCATGAAGTCTTACAATATTGTCCATGTACAGTGTAGCTAATTTGTCCAGATTGTAGTTCATACGGACGGGTAGAAAGTGTGCAGATTTTGTAAGTCTATCTACAATTACCCATATTCCGTCCTGACCTTGCCTTGACTTTGGTAATCCTACCACAAAGTCCATGGAGATGTGCTCCCATTTCCACTCGGGTATCTCCAAAGGTTGCAATAATCCTCCAGGTCGCTGGTGCTCTGCTTTGACCTGTTGACACACTTGGCATTTTGAGACAAATTCTGCCACATCTCTTTTCATTCCATTCCACCAAAAATTACCCTTAAGGTCCCTGTACATTTTTGTACTGCCTGGATGGACTGAAAACTTGGACTTGTGTGCTTCTGATAGTATTTCTTGGCGAAGGTTATCGCTGTCTGGTACGCACAGTCGTCCATTCATCCATAGGACTCCCTTGTCATCAATTTGTAGATCTTGAGACTTCCCGCTTTCGACTTGCTCCTTAAGTTTCTTTAGCTCGGGGTCTCGGTCTTGATTTAACTTGACGGTCTCCTGCAAACATGGCTGGGCCGAGAGGGAAGCTAGAGTTATCTTGCCTCCATTTTTCCGACTCAGAGCATCGGCCACTTTGTTCGCTTTACCTGGATAGTAACTTATAGTCAAGTCTTAATCCTTCAATAGTTCGATCCATCGCCTTTGCCTCATGTTTAGTTCTTTTTGGGTGAACAAGTACTTGAGACTCTGGTGATCTGTGAAAATTTCGCACTTGGCACCATAGAGATAGTGCCTCCAAATTTTTAAGGCAAATACAACTGCTGCTAACTCAAGATCATGCGTAGGGTAGTTCTTTTCGTGCGGTTTCAACTGCCTTGACGCATAGGCGATCACTCTTCCCTCTTGCATGAGTACGCATCCCAGACCTTCCTTAGATGCGTCACTGTAGATGGTGAATTCCTTATCTTCAGTAGGTAAGATTAGCACTGGCGTGGATGCAAGTTTTTCTTTCAATGTCTGAAAACTTTTCTCGCAACCTTCGTCCCAGATGAACTTGGAATTCTTCTAAGTGAGCTTAGTCAGTGGTATAGCTATGGAAGAAAAACCTTCGACGAACTTCCTGTAATAACCTGCCAGTCCAAGAAAGCTCCTGATGTCTGTGGCGTTCTTAGGTTTTGGCCACTCTGTAATTGCCTCAACTTTCTTGGGATCCACTGATATTCCTGCTTCCGAGATCACATGTCCTAAAAAGGATACACTCTTAAGCCAGAACTCACATTTCTTAAACTTAGCATATAACTCTTTCTCCTTCAGTGTCTGTAGTGCAAGGCGGAGGTGCTCTTCATGTTCTTTCTCGTTGGGAGAATAAATGAGGATGTCATCAATAAATACCACTACGAACCGGTCCAGAAATGGTTTGAACACTCTGTTCATTAGGTCCATAAAGGCTGCAGGCGCATTGGTCAACCCAAAAGGCATCACTGTGAACTCATAATGCCCATATCTTGTCCGAAAAGCTGTTTTGGAGATATCTTCAGCCCTGACCTTCAGTTGGTGGTATCCAGTCCTCAGATCCAATTTAGAAAAGACTGCGGCTCCCTTGAGCTGGTCAAATAGATCGTCTATTCTCGGAAGAGGGTACTTGTTCTTGATAGTGATCTTGTTCAGTTCCCTATAGTCGATGCACAATCTCATACTCCCATCTTTCTTCTTCACAAAGAGTACTGGCGCTCCCCATGGGGACACACTAGGTCGAATTTGTTTTTTTGTCCAGCGATTCTTGGAGTTGCTCTTTTAATTCCTTGAGTTCGGCTGGTGCCATCCTGTAAGGTGCTTTAGAGATTGGTGCTGCACCAGGAACCAGATTAATTTCGAACTCAACTTCGCGGTCCGGAACTGTCCCTGGGAGTTCTTCTGGGAAAACATCCGGGAACTCACATACTATTGGGATGTCTTCTATCCTCATTTCGACTTCTCCTTGCACTTCGTTGATCATTGCTAGATAGGTGTCTTCTCCAGATTTCACGGCCTTCCATGCCTGGGAAGCGGAAAGGAGTGATTTTCGTTCCTTGGATTTACCATGATACACGATCTCTGCCTGATTTGGGGTTCGGAGCTTAACTCTTTTCCCTTTATAGTCCACTATGGCATTATTACCGGCTAACCAATCCATCCCTAGAATGATGTCGAAATCGACCATAACCAATTGTATCAAGTCGGCACTGAAAGTCTGATTAGCGATACCGATCTTACAATCCTTGTGAATTTCATGAGTTTCTATGGTCTTACTCGTAGGTGTGGCTATCCGAAAAGGTTCAGTTAGAGATTCGGGCTTAAGTCCTACTTTCTTAGCAAACCTTTTAGACACAAAATAGTGTGTAGCACCACAGTCAAACAATGCATAAGCAGGTACTTTTTGAAGTAAGATGGTACCTGATACGACTTCATTGGCGTCGTCCGCCTCTTCTTGGTTCATAGCGAACACCCTGGCATTAGGTTTATTCTCCTTTGGTTTGTTGGGGTTAGCTCCCACATTCGGCCCAGTTCCCTTGTTGGGCCCAGCTGCTTGGTTGGCGGCCGTAGGACAATCTGCGATCCTGTGCCCTGCTTTCCCACATCCGAAGCACGCACCACTGGCTCTTCGACATTCCCCGGGGTGTCTGAAACCGCACTTCGGGCATGGCTTGGGTCCTTGATGGTTGGCCGCTGAGGTTTGCCCTGAGGAAGGTCCGCCTGATTGGTTTGGCTTTCTGAACTTCTGACCGCCCTGAGAAGACTGACCGGCATGTGGTCGCTTGTTCTTATTCTCTCCCTCCCTGCGGCGGATGTCGGTTTCAGCTCGGATAGCTGCGCCCATAAGATCTGCAAAATTGGCGGGCTGATAAACTGCTAAGGCTGACTGGATTCTACTGTTTAATCCTCTCTTGAAGCGGTGCAACTTCAAAACTTCATCCGCCATGATGGCCGAAGCATAAGATCCAAGGGCATTAAACTGAGACGTGTACTCCACTACTGACATGTCTGGAGCTTGAGTGAGATTTTCAAAGTCACTTAACTTCTGCAATCTGACCTCTGCCGGATAGTACTGTTTTAGAAATGTTTCTCGGAAGTTTCGCCATGTGATTGGTCCAGCAGCGATCATGGCTGGCGAGACTGCTTCCCACCATTTAGCTGCTCTGTCTTCCAGGAAAGGCACAATCACATCCACTTTGAGTGCCTCGGGAACTTCCAAAAGCCTTAACTGAGTCTCGACACTCTTTAGCCAACTCTGGCCAACTTCGGGATCAGCGTCCCCTCTGAATATCGGACATCTGTTCTTTCGGAGGGATTCATAATGAAATTTGATTCCATTCGGTGGTGGTGGTGGAGGTGGTTGATTGGCATTTGGGTTTCCCAACCCTTGCAGTGTCGTGGCCACTATGGTGGCTATGGCCATAAGATCAGCTTGGCTTAGATTAACTGCAGGCGGTGGTCCATTCTCCCGTCGATTCTCCTGTCTCTCTTCGCGATCGGCATTAGCGTAACGCGGGTTGCGATTTTTTCTTGGAGGTCTGCCGGCCATTTCCTACATTCGCAAGTTCTAAAAATTGGTACGAGTAGGTTCATGCAATAGATTGCGCAGAAGTAAATTGAAATCAATGGAACAAATAAAATATTTTATTGATTTCTCAAACAAGAAAATAAATGAACATGACCAATCTAAATAAATAAATGTACTGAAGAAAAGAAAATGTAGCAACAACGGAAATACTACAAAAAGAAATGGTCCACTAAACGTTCTAATCTGCTATCTCGCCATTTCCCACTGCCACATCAGGTGGGGCTTCTTCCTCCTCGGGGTCATCAGGCATCTCTGGGTCTATGAAATCTGCCAGCTGCATCTGAAGGCTATGATTTTCCGATTCCAACTCAGCAATCTGTTCCCTATGGGTCAGAATCTTTCCTATCGCGTCATTCAATTCATTTCTTGCGTGTGCGCAGTTTGTTTCATTCTTCTGGATGAGCTCCTTCTCCTTTGCTTTCCTCTCGTCTACCTCCTTGGATAGCCTTTGGTTATTCTCAGATAATTGCATGATCACATTCCAGGATTCTTCAATTTTTTTCTTATCCCTCAGCCGGGCTTGACGAGCTTCAGACAGTTCTATGGTGCGTCTATCCACTTCCTCCTTAGCTTGCTTGGCTTGACTCATCGTTATTTGTAATGACTCTCGCAGTTCGCAGTAATGTTCTTTAACGAGCTCGAACATTTGGAAGACCTGAGCGCGTGTGCGATGCTGGTGGTAATCCAACTGAATAGTCTCCCTATGGGTAATCGGGGTTACTTTCTTACGAGCGGTGACACGGAAACGAGCCATTTCCTGAAACAATAAAGAAAGGAAACGCTCAGAACATCAAAAATAGGATAAAATAAATATCAAGAACTAATAGAGCAAGGTATCAAAATTTATATGTATTTTTCGAAAATTTCCGAAAATAGGAGGTTAAAGCTGGCGGGTTGACTCAATGATTCGGCCAAGTTGACTCGTCGGGTTGACTCGCCGGAGTACGGTCGGAGTAAAGGCGCGCGTTGGCGAAGAAGTCAGGGTCTCGGAACCGGCGATATCACGGCCAGAATCGGTCGGAAGTTACCTAATTTGGCCGGAAAAATTCGCGCAACTCACTAACTATCTCGAATTTGGGCGTTTACGATTGGTTGATCCAATCCGAAAATTGATTGTTGAGAAACGTTACCCATGGATTGTCTATCGTTTGTGTAAAATTAATTTAAAATCGGAGTAGTATTGGTAGGGTAATTGGACAAAACAAAATTCGGCGTTTAGGGTTTACACGCCCTAGTTCTTAGATCTGAAATTACGGCTTCACCCGAACACTAAATCTGAAATTGGTTGAGGGCTATTGTTCGTTTCATCGAGACGATTTCGGAACTGGTCTCTGATTGAACACACATTACCGGAATCGGCGGAAAAGCTCGGCGGCGCACGTAAGGTGCTGTTTGGCCGAAATCCGATTTTTTTTTTTTTTGAAACTCGATTCTTCCACTCGGATTTTGAACCTGGCGGCTCTGATACCACTTAAATGTCACGCCCCAAAACTCGGGATTGACACCGACGTTGTTCATCAACCACACAATCGAAAAACAACCAGCCTCGTAGCACAGTATAAACCGAAACCAGTTTATTTCATAAATTCGCAAAAACAACCATTGTCTTTACAACTGAATAAATTGCGGAAGCGTTTACAATTAAAATAAACCTACTAAAATTCTTAAATCCTTGCAGCAAAATTCTCGAAATTTAAATAATTTCACCAGCCCCAAAATTGATCCGACTCTTCTTCCTTAACCTGTTCCTCTGATTTATCTTGGGATTTATCTGGGAAGGTTGTAAGGGGTGAGTATTTTGGGAAATACTCAGCAAGTGGGGCCGTTCGAGTACACAACAACATGCATATAAAATTCGAAATACGTACACACACACAAACCATGCATAAATTGACTCATACCACATTCGTATCCTTGACCTGACACTGAGATTCCTCTACTTTCAATGGTTTACTGACGTCAGTCCCTAATTTTTATTCCTCTAAGGGGGCGAGGCCGGATCGGTTATATCCCTACCGTATGAGGGTCATATCATAGTTGGGATTCCCTCCCATATCATGTTGAATCCTCACAGTGTCAACACAAAATTCATGCACAAATCGTAGCCAGAAGGGGTAGAAGAAGAATTGTACTCGACCGAAATTTCGAAAATACCAAAAATGCATACACCGGAATTACACATTTTAAACAAGCCCACTTACCTTAGATATCGTAGAAAAACGTGAATAGAGGGGAATCCTGCGCTGGAAATTCGAACCCTAGCTTCGGGGTGGGACTGCAGCAGCGCTTCGCTTCTTCGCACACTGAGAGAGCAAGCTCTCGAAAATCCTAAGAAAATTAGGAGAGGAGCTCGAAAATTTGGAGTAGAAATGGTGTGAATTTTCGAGTCATAGGCCCTCCTATTTATAGGGGTTGGCTGCTATCTCGATCGAGTTTATCCGCGCGTTTGAATTGAATCAAATCTTCATCTAGAATCGTGATCTAAATCTAAATATTTATTCCTGATCCTGGATGATAAATTTCGAAATCTTGATATCCTTCCCTTGGATAAATTTCGAAATTATGCTATGTCCAGCCTGAAAAATTTTGAACTCTGTGTCTAATTTCCAATATTCGGTAGACTTTTTATTTCCCAATTATATTTCTTAAATCCCAAAATTTTGATGACTTAAACCCGAAATTTAGTAGTATTTTTCCACAAATAAGATTTTGATTATTTTCCTAAAATCCTGGTAGTTAAATCTTTCCCAAGCTGCATTTATCGTGTAAACTTTTCCCTTTATCTATGATTTTCGAAAATTCCCTAATATTATTTCAATATTATTTTCGAAAATCCCATGATAAAATCCTCAAGATTTTTAGTTCCAAGATTGGGTTATCTTCTTGCTTAAATCTTTATCCAGGTATATCAAATCTTAGATCTATATCCGGTATAATTCTGCATATCTCAAATTCCGAAAAAATATACACGATATTATTTAAATTCTTGAGTTCAAAAAAAAATGCTAGATCACAAATTCCGAAGATCTTGCAAATCTTGGTACAAAATATTATCATGATAAAATCTAAAATCCTGTATTTTACATTGCAGGTCTATGTACACAATATCGAGTCAAACTAGCTAGCACCTTGAACAAGAAGCCAAAATTTAACTACATATTTTTTCAGAAAATAAGAGCTTCAAAGGAAGCCTTACTGGAATCAGCATCGGGACTGTGATGGATTCTGGAGCAGTGGTTACTCCAATGAATAAGCTATGGAGGGGTTTACAAGCTTTGGGAGCAATTGCCTTCGCTGATTCTTATTCGATGGTCCTCATAGAGATTCAGGACACAATAAAATCTCCACCAGCAGAGCAGAAAACCATGAGGAAAGCAGCTTCCATAAGCATCGGTGTGACAACCATATTCTACCTTCTGTGTGGATGCATGGGCTATGCTGCTTTCGGAGACAAGGCACCCGGGAATCTTCTCACAGGTTTCGGGTTTTACAATCCATACTGGCTGGTCGACATAGCCAACATTGCTATAGCTGTCCATCTAGTTGGTGCCTACCAGGTAATTAAAACAAAGATCAATCAGAAGTTCACGACTAATCATTCAATTTTTGCTCAATTTAGTTCCTACATTACTAACAAAATGATGAAAACGCAAAAACTTTAGGTCTACTGCCAGCCCTTATTCGCATTTGTCGAAAAACGGAGCGCGCAAAAATGGAGCAGAAGCAACTTTGTGACGGCGGAATATGACATACCTATCCCATTTTATGGGGTGTATCAGCTGAACTTTTTCCGCCTAACATGGAGAACTGCCTTTGTCGTTTTGACGACCATCATAGCCATGCTGTTGCCGTTTTTCAACGACGTGGTTGGGATACTTGGAGCTTTAGGATTTTGGCCCCTAACGGTTTATTTTCCGGTGGAGATGTACATTGCTCAAAACAAGATTGGGCGGTGGACGAACCGGTGGATCGGGTTACAGATACTAAGCATGGCTTGTCTTTGTGTTTCTATAGCAGCAGCAGTTGGATCTGTGGCTGGTGTTGTCCTTGATCTCAATACATACAAGCCCTTCAAAACGAGCTATTGATATGCCTGAAATCAGACTTGAATGAATGTATTATGAACTTTGTATCGTAAATTTCCAAAACTACTCGAACTTTATCGGAATCCAAACAATAGTTAGCTTTTACAATAAGAGAAAATTAATTGTCAAATAAAGAGAGAAGATCCAAGTGCAGGAAACAGAAAACCGAGCACTCAAATGTGTATGGCATGTAATGTAAGTAAGACCAAGTGAAAACAAAAGTATAGAAATCATCATCCCTTGGACTGTAGACAATCAGATGGGCAGTGATGTAGGGTCACTGCAAAAAAAAAAAAAGGACAAAATTGAAAATGGTTAGCATCATAAGAAGATGCAGTTAAACAAATTAGAGGATTCTTTTAGCAGTCAAGCATTGAAATCAACGCAACAAAATTCAATCCAACAGGAAAAATGAGTTTTTAGCACTAAACATTGAAAATGGTGGAACTACATTATTCACTAATAACTTTTTAATACTGACATCTATAGCCTGAGATCGATCATCGACAAATGTTTAATCCTTGTGACCATGTGTAATTCAAAACATCTTACAACAATCAGTTTTTCGCTTTAAATCTGCTTCCGACAAATAAGTTCAAATATGCTAGGTTTGTAATATTAACGAATGAAATATTTTTTTTGAAACTCAAAGTATGCTAAATTATAGAGCGTGATCCAGCCGTGTGCTTAGTAACTCCAGTGCCCGTGCTAGCCACCTCACTATTATTGTTATTTTTAGCCATCTCTGATTTTTTTTTATCCATTTTACCATGCTCCAAACAATCTGCCACGCAGCCCATACATCAATAGGAACTTGTGTTGGCGGATGAATTTTTTTTCTCCATTTGTGCAACAATTTTTGTATAGTTCTTGACAATACAAATTGCAAGTTAACTTAAATTATTCCTCTTTCCCAGGTTGCCATGTATATATCTTTTACAATGTACCAACAAAAATAAAAAAAATATATTATTTTTTCTACTATTATTATTAGTATTTAACTTCTTACCAAAAATTATTTCTAGTAAAAATCTTTTCCATCTTCATCTAAATGTCCCTAGGTATGGCCAGATGCATACTGTCGCAGTTTGAACTTAGAAGTGATATATGCAAAATAAGAACTTGTGTTGGCGGATGAATTTTTTTTCTCCGTTTTTGTAACAATTTTTTGTATAGTTCTTGATAATACAAATGTAATTCCTCTACACATGTGACTGAATAATACTACATAGTTTGAAGGAGAGATTTAAAGCCTCCATGTATAAAATAAACGTGATTATAAAGGATTTAAAACCATCAAAGCTATGATAAAACATAGATAAGCACAACAACTCTTACCAGAGACCTAGACTGTTTTGGCCAACAAAGGTCATAACAAAAGCTTGGACAAATTTTTCCCAAACTTATAATTGGTGTAGCAATTGTTCTCATTTATGTTTGATGAGAGAACACTGCCAATATTCATTACAAGAACAATATCCTGCGGCATCGATCTCTAACAATAATATCTCTATCACAAACTTTGGAGATTGCCTGTGAGAACCTGAATTTCCAGCAGCTAGCATTATTCAGTAGCAAAAGAAAATTTCAGCAGAAGCTAACAAATCCAGCATCAGCTGATATTTTCCAGCAGATAGAATTCCAACAGATAGAATCCCAGCAGCAGAAGAACGAGATTCCAGCAGACAGTTACTAATTCAACTCATGACTAGTAACTGAAGCATTTAACATGGAATAAAGGTAGTTAAAGGCAGATTATGACCATTAATTGGGAGGCTAACCGTCAGAAGTTTTGCCTATAAATAACACCCTCAAACCTCTGAATTGGTGTTACACAAATCTTGAAATCACTTGAAATTAGAGCGAAGAGAGTACATTTTTCGAAGCAGTATAAACCAGTAGCAAGAACAAGCAGATTTCCAGACTTCAACCGAAATATTTAGCAAATTACTATAAGTGGGCTTATGTATAAGTATCTTAAAATCAGTTTGATAATTTGTGTTTTAAAGCTCAGTTTCTGTATGTTTGATTTCTGATATCTGATTTTTTTAAAGCACTGAAACTCCCTAGTGAACTAATGATATGAATATATATTCTGAACATTTCTGAATTCTGATTCTAATTCTGGCCTCACCCCTTAGAGGAGAGAACATATAGGGGACTGATATTAGTTTAGCCATGAAATTCACTAACGTTCTCAATGCTTACTAATTCTGATTTCTGTTTTGAAACCTATGATTTCTGAATACTGATTCCTGTTCTGAAAGTAAAAGTTTCTGTATATTCTTGTATTAATGTTTATGTTTAAAATTGGTTTTGAAAACTGGGAGATTATTCCCACCCCTACTTACTGAGTGACGACCATATCACTCACCCACCAAACCTATCTCAGATAAGAATACTGAAGAAATGTTAGAAGAAGAGGAGCAAAATCAATTTTGGGGCTGGTGATGAAGATCGTTGTTTTTAGTTCTGATTTATATTTTATATTCCGCTGCATCTGTTCAGACATTGTATTTCTGGTTTTACATTTTCGCTGTAAAACATTATTAATTGAGTTGTATCAGACATTGAATATTCAGTATTATGAATAAAAGACTGGTTTCTGAATTTGTACTTCTGAAGCTTGTTGTTTTCAAATGTAAATTTGAGAGCAACGTCGGTGTCAACCAACCCCCGTCTTGGGGCGTGACATTGCCTTCATATCTAGCTGACAATCATCACAAGTTTTGAAGTTTTTAACTATCCGAATAGAAGTCCCAGGAAGAGTATTCATTAGTCCAAAAGCAACAGCTAGTTTCTCACTATGCCAAGCTACTGCGTGTGCTTTATCTTCCTCACTTGTATCAAATGAAACATGGGAAGCATCAACAGAATAACCAACTAGACCAATCCTTTGCATTATTTCAGTTAACTTGATTTGAATTTCTACTATTTGTGGATGGATCACATCTGCAACTCGAAACTCATGAGAAACACCATTTATCTCTATCAAACTACGTACATCCAATATCACATTGCTTCTTTCGCAACCCCCTTACATTTCTTATTTGATCAACTTTATCCCAAAATTTATAATAGGGATGAAATAAAGTGAGAAAATCACCAACTATAGTAGCATATAGCACGAAGCACTCAAAACCTCAGAAATTCCGATATGAATAAGGATTTTCATTAGAAGAACTTGTGTGACAATTCTCCGGAAAGAACCCAAAAGAGGAGAAAAAGAAAATAATCTTAAAATTTAGAAAATTACCTCTAATCAAATAATGAAGAAGCTATGGAAGATGCTGTTGTGGTCGGCGCCGACCAGCAGGCGGCCGACAAGCGCGGATGGTGTTGGACGAGATGAAAGCTCAAGATTCTTAAGTTTGGAAAGATTATTGGAGTGAAAGAGAGCGAATACGGGGGCAAAATAAAAATATTTAGGTTTTATTAGACACCATACTCATATTTCAGTCTCAAATTAGAGACCGAACAAATACACCGGTCTCAACTTAAAGACCTAAATAAAAACTTGGTCTCCCATTTGTGACTAGAATAAAAATCACGCTACAAAAATAATATCAAATCATAAAATGAAACGAAAATAAATTTAAAGACCGAATATTCTCATGGAGGTCTTTAACATGTCCTAATTTTTCATGCCATAAATTAGAACTTTCAAACAAGTAAACAGAATCATTCACTTTATTCTTCGCCTCTTGGCGGTAAACATTCATTACATTCATTTTGAAGAGACCATTATCTTGGTACCCTTTTCCAACAAATACACCATTTTTGGTTAGGACAAACTTGTCCGATTCAAACACAAGTTTAAAGCCAGCCTTACTCAACAAGGATCCAGAAACTAAGTTCTTTCGAATGTCTGGCACATGCAGCACATTCAACAATGTTATCTCTTTGCCGGAAGTCATCTTCAACACCACTTTGCCAATTCCTACGACCTCAGACGTCTTGGAGTTTTCCATAAACAATTTCCAATCACTTACAGTAGTGTAGGATGAGAACATCTCCTTTTCAGAACAAATGTGGCTAGTGGATCCGGTATCTACCCACCATTCCCTTGGATTATCCACCAAGCTGGTTTCAAACACAACTGCGGATAGATCAAGTTATGATAGGTCTATTGGTACATTCCTATCTTCGATGACATTGGCTTGCCTTAGTTTCTGCTGTTTGTTGTCTTTCCTTGGAAGATGACAGTACTTGGCCATAGGATTTGGTTTGCCACAGTTGTAGCAAGTTACTTTGAACTTCTTGGCCTGCCCTCGTTTCTCATTTTGAGGGCGCTTTCTCTTGTGACTGGTGCTAGATTCTGTCAGATTTGACTTGGCCTCGGCCTCCATTGTCCGTTTGTGTGTTTTGGCTTCAGAAGTACGACTATCTTCCTCAATTCAAAGCCTCACAATTAGATCTTCAAGCTTTAATTCTTTGCGCTTGTGCTTAAGGTAATTCTTGAAATCTTTCCACATTGGTGGCAATTTCTCAATGATAGCCGCCACTTGGAATGGTTCATTGATATCCATCCCCTCTGCCAATAAGTCATGAATAATAATTTGAATTTCTTGTACCTGGCTTATTACAGATTTGGTGTCCACCATTTTGAAGTCCAGAAATTTGCCCACAACGAACTTCTTGATTCCTGCGTCTTCTGTTTTGTATTTCTTTTCCAAAGAATCCCAAAGTTCCTTGGCAGTGTTGACAGAGCAATAGACACTGTAAAGTGTGTCATCGAGTCCGTTGAGTATGTAGTTTCTGCATAGGAAATCATTGTGATTCCAAGCGTCAAGTGCAGATCTTCGTTGTGTGTCTGTGTCGTCTGCAGCAATGACAGGGGGTTCCTCCTTGAGGAATCGAGATAGGCTTAGTGTGGTGAGGTAGAAGAGCATTTTCTGCTGCCAACGTTTGAAGTCGGCACCATTAAACTTTGCAGGATTTTTGCCGTGTGCGGGAGCAGCAGGGACGGTATGCACTGGCACAGGAGCAGTAGGAGGAGTCGACATATCCAGAATAACAAAACGTAATACAAAATTTCGTCTTGTGATTGTTAGTTAGATATTACCCTGGATATGTTGGATGTCTTGATTCACGAACAAAAGCAGCAACTTGAATCTCGAACCAACCGCAGCAACAATAAGATCAAGTCGAGGCAAGGAGATTCCTTTCTCCGCAAGACGAAATTGCCCGTATATAGTGCTACACGTCGCAGACAATCGTCCCAAATATACAACGACTTCATGTCGAGAGTTTGCAGCACTGCAAATCTCGAAATCAGCAAACAAAAATATGCAATAACTTTCAAGTAATTTTTCGAAAATGATGCAACAATATGAGAAGAGAAGATGAAGCAAAAATTCAGCAGCCTTTGAATATGGTTTGAGGGATTATTTATAGATGATCATTGGTTGCATTGAGGAGACACGTTTCTCAAGACCGGATGCGTAGAAGAGACACATTTCTAGGCAAAGGACACATAATTTGGTGGAAAAGCAGCCTGGAGCAGGTTCAAACATAGCCAAGAGATGCACACACTGATTGGTACTTTCGGAAACAGCGCCTCGCGCGCGGCCGCGCGCGACATTCTATCCGCGCACAGCATATGCCCAGCAATGCGTGCGCGCCTGCGCGTCCGCGCGCAACATTCTGCCATCCCGCACAGGAACTCGCACGCACCCGCGCGAGATTCGGCGCAACCGCGCGCAACGTTCTGTTCGAATGACCAAAATCCAGAACCTAGCGCGCATACGCGCAGGATGTGGCGCACCCGCGCGCACATCTCTGTTCCGAAGGCCTTCCTCATCTCTCCTCTTGGCGCAACAAAATTTAATTTCAAACAAATTTTGTCCAAAAAGATTAATATTGGTCAAAGACCACACCACACCTCACCGCGCCGAGCCGAGCCGGCTGGGCGGGCGCGCGCGCGCATGTTTAATACACCGAGACATAGCTCACTAGCATCTTCCCTCGTCTAAAAACTTCTGGTACCCCTTGGGGCTAAAACCCCTAACTCAAACTTAGAGTTAATAAGGAAGACTTCACTTGTCTACTTTTACAATGTGGGACAACTCCCACTTCCTTTACCCTTCAATACTCTTCTTATTCATTTATCCAACACATCAAACAAAGAATAAAAACAGAGCCCCTCTTCTCCATTTTCTCCCTATGCTCCTTTGTAAATTTTCTGCCCTGAAGTGCTAAAATGTAGATTTATTACAAGTGGAAAATGATTCAAATTGAAGCGCAGAATAGAAAATTCTCAGAGAAAAATATAAAATCATGAAAAACTACAATTTATAGAGCAGTCAGCAAATGAAAATTACATAGAAAAATTACCTGTGAAAAATGCCGAAGAATCAACGGAGTAGACCTAAGTCTCAATTCATAGAAGACGCCTCTGCAGAGAACATATATTTCCGTAGGAAAGAAGAACTTAAAAGGCAAGCGAGTCACTTGCATACGGCTAACATTCGTAGACCCACAACCTGTCACGATATAAAAATACGAGGGATTCACATGATTGAAGAACAAATGTCTCTTATGCTGAGATGTGTTGATGTTTCAAAGATTCTCATAACAATGAATGGAATGGTTTTTTTATTCAATTTCTGAAAATTGTTGAAGCATCAGGGGATGCACTTTACAATGAGCTTAAATCTGTTTTGGGAATATTGGAACTTGATTTTAATGACATGAGAGGGTAGAGGTATGATAATGGTTCAAATATGAAAGGACAATAAAAAGGCGTACGCGGTAGAGTACTTAAAGAGTATCATATGGCATTTTACACTCCATGTGGTTGTTATTATCTTAACCTTGCGCTTTATGATATGACAATGAGTTGTGTTCAAGACAAATCATTTTTTAGAGTGATACAAAGAATTTATAAATTATTCTCTGGTTCAACAAAATGGTGGGAGGTCCTTAAATATTTTGTAAAAGGTTGCTATAGAGAAGGACTTACATTAAAATCATGGTTGGATATAGGGTAAAGCCTTATTGATAGCAAAAAACCTGTAAGATTTCAAGCTCCTCAAGTAAGAAATTCAATATTGCATTTAGTAGAACATAATGGCAATGCAAAAGCAGTCAGTCATGCTGGGCTTTTAGCAAATCATGAACTCGGAAGCTTTGAATTCCTCGTGGGCATGATAATATGGTTTGAAGTATTGCACAAGGTAAACAAAGTCAGCAAGATTCTCCAAAGAAATGATATAGGTATTGATGAGAGTATTATTCTCTTAAAGAGTTTGATACCAATCTTTTTGAAAGAACATAGAAATACAGCTTTGCAAGGAGTGGAACTGGAAAAATTGCTTTAGAAATATAGGTTGAACCCGTGTATCTTGAAACTCATATTCGTCATTTAATTTTTTTTTGAAAATGATTGAGATAAACCAATACAAAGAGATGAAGATTATTTTTGATAAATTATTTTTTGCAGATAGTTGATAATGATATTTCTTCACTCAAGACAAGATTTGAGAAGTTTCAAAAATATGAACAGACTTTAGGTTTTTGATATTTCTTCACTCAAGAGAAGATTTGAGAAGTTTCAAAAATATGAAGAGACTTTAGGTTTTTTTTTATTTAACTCGAACAAGTTAAAAATACTCAAATTATGAGAGTTTTAACAATTCACGTGCTTCACTTGAAGATTTTTTGAAACATTAAGATGATTATGATATTAATGTGCTTGAACTATTTTCTGAATTGTAGTTACTTAGAAAAGCATTGTCGGATTGTATTACCAAACCACTTGAAGTCTTGAGGCAACATTTCTCCGAACGATGTTAATATGATATATGTCAATTTGTATCAGAGTTGTTGCCAACAAATAAAAGAATGACCAATAGCTTCTACAATATGAAGAAGTTAGTTAAGTTTTTAGGTTTGCTTGCAGAAAATATTGATTGTTGAATTAACAATGGCATGATTTTTTGGAAAGATGGTAGTGAACTTACTGAATGTAAGATGTGCAGCTAACCTCGTTATAGGTGACACAATCGTGAACCAAGGAAGAATAAAACAAATACATCTTGGTAAATTATGTATTATTTTCCATTAACCCCAAGACTCATGCATCTGGCGCAACAACAATACACATGGGGTGGCATCATAAGCATGTGCATGGAGAAGATATAATGTGTCATCCCTCTTACTCTGCTGCATGGAAGCAATTAGACAAGAAATATCTTTATTTCGTTAGGGAACCACGTAATGTGAGGTTAGGACTTTCAGCCGATGGATTCCAGCCATTTGGGTAATCGAGGCAACAATATTCATCGTGGCCAATCATATTAATGCCATATAACCTACCCCATGGATGTGTATGAAAGACGAATACACTTTTCTTACTGTGCTTGTACCAGGTCAAAGAACTCGAAAGACAAGATAGATGTGTTCCTACAACCTCTGATTGCTGAGCTTAAGGACCTATGAAGTATAAGGATGGAGACTTATGATTGTGCAGGTAAAATCAATTTTAAGTTGCATGTTGTCTTGTTATGGACAACTAGCCAGGGGCGGAGGTACAGCTTGCTATACCCGGGCTTTAGCCCGGGTGGTCCAATTTTTTTACAAAAAATTATTTGTAAATTTTTTTATAATTTTGAATAAATTTGATATTAGCCCGAGTAAATCAATTTAAAATATTAAAGATGTTAGAGTTTAAAATTCTAGCCCGGGTAACGTCAGATTCCTGGCTCCGCCCCTGCAACTAGCGATTTTCCGACATACTCAATGTTGTCGGGATGGAGCATGGCTGGTAAGTTAGCATGTCCACATTTCATGAACGAGTCAGATACATTTACACTCACTCATAATGGGAAGACGTCCTGCTTTGATAATCATCGTAAGTTATTTTTAGGCGATATACGAAAGCTTTCATAAAGAATCGGGAGGCCATAAATCATCCACCACACATTAAGTTAGGAGAAGAAATCATCGAGAAAATAGACAAATATAGGTTTGTATCAGTAACTAAAATGAGTTCTGATGAATTAAATAGATTTTCAAGATATATAAATGTGGTTGGACGAAAAGTAACATTATTCGAATTGCCATATTGGAAAGATCTACTCGTTAGATATAACATAGTTGAGAAAAAAAATTTTGATAACATTTTCAATTTTGTGATGAATGTTCCAGGAAAACAAAAGATACCTCAAAGTCACATGAGGAATTGAAACTATGGCCTTGTATGAAACTTTCATTGGACAAAAGATACCTCAAAGATTTGTGTTACATATGAGGATTTGGCATATATGAAACTTTCATTATATAAATTAAAGCTTCTATTGGAAGTTGGTTGACATACTGATTTAGTTTTCTTCATTGAATATAAATTGAATGTTAAGATGTTAATTAGCTCATATATTACATATTAATAAATAATATTTTCTTTTACATAGGATAATATGACTGCAAAAGTCACAGAAACATCTCAGGCTTCTACGATGGAGAGGAGCCACATACTCGATGACATGATGATATAAACACTATATATTATGATGTTGTTGGGGGATGAAGAAGAGTTGTCTCTATGGCCTTGGCTCCTAGGCAAAATTTATGTTTCTCTTGCAATGTCTACTTCAATGGGTAAGGATCATTCAAGCAACTCATCCGCTGCTATAGAAGACTTGAGAACAGAAAATGCTGAGTTGAAACTTATGGTGGAATTATAGGAGACGAGTGTGTTGGGATCTCGGTTTTCTCGTGCCCAAAACGCAGCGGAAGTTTTAAAAATTTTATTTTGACTTTCAAAATATTTGTTTGGACACTCGTACGGTTGAAATTAAATAAAATACAAATGATGTTTATTAATATATCTTTAGTGAATATTCACTTTGTAACGTACCATACTTTTTACTATTAAAATTTGCGGAAAATTTAAAATTTCTTAATTGAAACACGATCATTCAAAATTCGACTAAAAAGAAGTAAACTGTACGTAACACAAGTTGTTGCAACAAAAGATTTAAAATTTAAAGTTTGACAAAAGTATAAAACGTTTTCATAAAGCTTAAAACATGGCGGTCCTCGGGTTTAGCCTCCCGCTCAGTCCAAGCCTGCTCCTTGGTCCCCACCTCCTGTCTCTTCATAAACATCCTCACCTGCATCGATCAAGTCTAGTGAGTCTAAAGACTCAACACGTATAAACTGAAAATAACGAGTATTACGTAATAAAACCACATGCAACTTTAAAATAGGACATACATACTTGAAACTTGAACTTGGACTAAACTGAACATACGTACATAACATAGACGTGCCATAACGTGAAAACTTTCATAAACATGCTTGCATACTGGTACATACTTGAACATACATGAACTTCATAATTTTGCGTAGAGAATGTTTCAAAGCAAGTGACCCATAACATATTTCGCCTGATCAGACTAAACCACAGTACTGGTCTGACAGGGACGTATCCACTGCCACATACATGAGATCCCCGTTCATAATTTAACGGGTTGATTGGTCCACGTTCATGATTTAACGCTTTCCAATCACGATCTAAACTCGTTCATGATTTAACGGGGTGGAGAGGTCCTCGGCCACGTTCACCGACTTCCAAACCCATTCATAAGTTGGTCACAATAGATTTAGCATATCTCAAAAATTTCAAAATATTTTCTTGCACGTCGAACATACTTACTTGGCATTGAGGGATTCATTGGACTTCGATCGGGGCCGTCGCTGCACAAACTAAACAGGAATTTACATGCTTAACTTGCATAACTTAGACGTGGGTAATCATGCTTACTTACGAGTTCATTCCCTTCCTTAGGACGTGCTTAAATTCCCATGACTCGACCTTGTAAATCATTGCACTAGACCATGACATCAAACCCCCAAACATGCTATAAAATTTTCCCCAAAATATGAAGGACACGGACCCCGTGCTTAGGTCCGGGTAGGGGTCCGGGTCCGTGCGCTAAAATGTGTCGTGCAGAAAAAGGAAGGCACAGACCCCGTGTCTAGGTCCTTGTGGGGGTCCGTGTGTGTGCGCAAAAGAAGAACTCGGGAAGGAGAAAGGACACGGACCCTGTGTCAGGGTCCGTCAAAGGGTCCGTGTAGACTCGGTTGATTGACACTTCGAAGGAAAGCAAAGGCACGGACCCCGTGCCCTGGTCCGTGTGGGGGTCCGTGTTGGCACGCTGAAATGGCATCAAGGAGAAAACAAAGGCACGGACCCCGTGCCAGGGTCCGTCCGCGGGTCCGTGTACCTTCGGGATAAGCTAACACCCGAAAATTCTGAACATGTTTTGTTTAACAGTCTAGACTCGATTGTACAGATCATTAATCGGCACCACGAGACCATCTTAGGATACTACATCAATGACTCGAGCCTATACGATTGTTCCCAAAACAACCACATATCCCAAATAACTCAAGAATCCTTAAACAAAACTTTTGACAGAAAAATGGTTCACACGGCTACTCGTTCTCCCAAGAGCCTAACGACGTGAAACGACACCTCAGTATACATCCCAACAACATGCTAAACATACCTAGACACAGTAACGTTCACCTGTCGATCCCCAACGAAGCCTGCAACAATTAAAGTTCAAGAACGCATCAATACATAATTTTCAGAAAAACGCAGTTTGAGCAGCCCCACGAAAAACACCATCACTCACTCAATTTTTATCCAAATATTTCGAATTTACTGTCAAATCGAAGGTATCGAAAAGTTCTACAATTTTTACGTTGAAAGCTTTCTCTGAAATAACGACCGAAAAATCGCAGTTTTTAAAAATGACAGCAAAACGAGTTTTCAGATCTAAAATTATCGCAAAACTGATCCAAACCATTTTCCGCTCAAACGACGAACGTCACACATGAATTTTTAAGCATAAAAATAACACAACACATAATATGACGAGATCGATGCAGAAATAACAGAATAAACGTGCCTTTTTATATTCAAAATACCGTAACGACGATACCGAAGCGGAGAAAGAAGCGAGGTTGATCCGGGACGATCGCGGCGCTAAAATCTTGCAATAAAATCACCAAAACCTACTGGAAGATCGAGTAGAAGGGGCGGCTGCTCTAGGGAAGGAGACCCTAGGTTTTCTATCCTCTCAAAAATTTTAAAATCTGAAAAGACTTGTGTGTGTGTGTGTCGCTATTTAATGTGTGTAAAAGTGTGTGTGTGTGAATAGTAGTTTAGGGGAAAAGTGCTTAATTAAATACTTAATAGACTAATTAAAAATGCTAACTCCAATACTAAGTAAATAAAAATAGTAAATCACCACACACTCTTAATTAAATCCCCTTACAAAATTAACACACCCAAAGTGCTGACCTTAAAAGTTTCAAACTCTAAAATCACTGAGTAAATAAAATTAGGCTTTAAAATACTACCAACTTAATAAATTAGTTAAAATGCCCCAACCTCAACTTAAAGTAAAATACCACATTTTTAAATTGCCAAAATCGTCACCGGTCTTTTCTTCGATTTCGCCTCGAGTAATCGCCTGAAACATGAAACTCGAAAACATTTTAACGTGCATCACATAAACATAATTAATTTAAAATAATGCATTTAAATAAATCATGCATGGCTAAAAACTCAATTTAAACTTAAATAAATGCTTTAATAATTAAATAAATGCATGGGTTATACGTGTACTGAATTTGGGCACTACAGTTCCTCCCCCACTTATAAAAATTTCGTCCTTGAAATTAAGTCTTACCGAACAACTCCGGGTAGCGAATCCTCATATCCGCTTCTGACTCCCAAGTGGCTTCCTCCACGGATTGATTTAGCCACCGAACTTTGACTAGCTTGTTCACCTTGTTCCGAAGCCTACGCTCCTGTCTGTCTAGGATCTGGACGGGTCTTTCCTCATATGACAGGTCTGGAGCCAACTGCAACGGCTCATAACTCAGAACATGCGAAGGATTAGCTAGATACTTTCCTCAGCATAGAGACGTGGAACACATTGTGTACCCCGGCCAGATTCGGCGGAAGGGCAACACGATAAGCTAGTGTCCCAACTCTGTCAAGAATCTCAAAAGGTCCAATAAACCTCGGACTCAGCTTCCCTCTTTTCCCGAATCTCATAACGCCTTTCATGGGCGCTATCTTTACAAAAACGTGATCACCTACTGGCAAATTCGAGATCTCTTCTTCTCTTATCGGCATAGCTCTTTTGGCGACTCTGGGCGGTCTTCATTCTGGCTCGGATCTTGACCACCACATCTGCAGTCTACTGAACTATCTCCGGGCCAAGTTCTGCTCTTTCACCAACTTCATCCCAATGAACCGGTGATCTGCACTTTCTTCCATACAACGCCTCATAGGGAGCCATACCTATCGATGATCGGAAGCTGTTGTTGTATGTAAACTCTACTAGAGGTAGCTTCGATTCCCAGGTCCCCTGGAAATCGATCATACAGGCTCGCAACAAGTCTTCTAAGATCTGAATCACTCGCTCAGACTGGCCATCTGTCTGCGGGTGAAAAGCGGTACTGAAAAGCAATTTTGTCCCCATGGCTGCATGTAAGCTCTTCCAAAAGGACGATGTAAACCTCGGGTCCCTGTCGGACACAATGGAAACTGGGATCCCATGCAATCGAACAATCTCCCTGATATAAAGCTCTGCATACTGCGTCATGGAGAAAGTCATCTTTACTGGCAAGAAGTGCGCTTACTTAGTGAGTCGATTCACTATAACCCAAATGTAATTCGATCCCCTGACTGACCTCGGCAAACCAACCACAAAATCCATTGTAACATTCTCCCATTTCCACTCTGGGATGGGGAGTGGCTTAACCAATCCTGCTGGCCTCTGATGCTCTGCCTTCACCTGCTGACAAGTGAGGTATTCAGACACAAATCTTCGGATGTCTCTCTTCATCCCTGGCCACCAATACAAGGATCTGTAGGTCCTTGTACATCTTGGTGCCTCCTGGGTGAATAGAATACGGAGATGCATGTGCCTTTGCTAGAATATCCTCCCTGATCGAATCAATACTGGGCACCCACATTCTACCCATGTATCTCACAATACCATCTGACACTGTGTAGAGAACACTGTCCCTTGGCTTCATCCTTCAGTTTCCATTTCTGTAACTGCTCATCTGAAGGCTGGCCCGCACGAATACGGTCTTGCAAGGAAGATTGGACTGTCAGATTAGACAGCCTTGGAGCTCTGCCCTTGCGGTAAACTTCTAAGCCAAACCTCTGAATCTTAGACTGAAGAGGTTTCTGTACTGACAACTGTGCTACAACTGCCACTTTCCTGCTCAAGGCGTCTGCTACGACATTAGCCTTTCCCGGATGGTAGCTAATCTAGCAGTCGTAGTCCTTCACCAACTCTAACCACCGTCTCTGCCTCATATTCAGTTCTTTCTGTGTGAAGAAATACTTGAGACATTTGTGATCCGTGAAAATCTAGCATTTCTCGCCGTACAAGTAGTGCCTCCAAATCTTCAACGCAAAGACAACAGCTGCTAATTCTAAGTCATGCGTCGGGTAATTCTTCTCATGCACCTTCAACTGCCTCGAAGCATAAGCTATGACCCGACCCTGCTGCATCAATACTGCGCCTAACCCGAGCTTAGATGCATCGGTGTATAACACAAAATCTCCTTGCCCTGATGGCATGGCTAACACTGGCGCTGAAATAAGAGCTTGCTTCAATGTATCAAAGCTCTTCTGACATTCATCACTCCACACAAACTTAGCATTCTTTTTGGTCAGTGAAGTGAGTGGCACTGCTATCGACGAAAATCCCTGGATAAACTTACGGTAGTAACCGGCTAAACCCAGAAAACTGCGGATTTTCGATGCATTCTTCGGTTCAACCCAATCCTTAACTGCCGCTACCTTGGTTGGGTCCACCTCAATTCCACTGCTAGAAATAATGACCCAAAAACGCTACCTTCTCCAACCAAAATTCGCACTTACTGAACTTCGCAAACAACTTGCAACCCTGCAAAACCTGCAACACTGTCCTCAAATGCTGGCTATGCTCCTCATGGCTCTTCGAGTAAATGAGAATATCGTCAATGAATACTATGACGAACTGATCAAGGTAAGGCTGAAATACTCGGTTCATGAGGTCCATGAAAATTGCTGGAGCATTCGTCAGTCCGAACGGCATCAGTAGGAACTCATAATGCCCATATCTGGTCCTGAAGGCTGTCTTGTGCACATCTGCATCCTTCACCTTCAGCTGGTGATACCCTGATCGAAAATCTATCTTAGAGAACACCTGTGGCTCCCTGCAACTGATCAAACAAGTCTTCGATTCTAGGTAGTGGGTACTCGTTCTTGATTGTTACCTTGTTCAATTCTCGGTAATCGATGCACATCCTCATACTCCCATCCTTCTTCTTTACAAAAAGCACTGGTGCGCCCCACGGTGAGAAACTAGGGCGAATGAATTCCTTGTCTAGAAGCTCTTGAATCTGCTGTTTGAGCTCTAACATTTCAGCTGGAGCTAACCTGTATGGTGCCTTAGAGATTGGCACGGTGCCTGGCATAAGATCGATTGCAAACTCCACTTCTCTCTCTGGTGGAAGACCTGTGACGTCATCAGGAAAGACGTCTGGGAAGTCTCTGACTACTGGCATCTCTGATAAAGACGGAGTGGGTATGTCAGGTGCAGAAATGATGTTGGCCAAGAATGCCTGACACCCCTTAGAAATAAGTCTCCGTGCTTGCATGCAGGAGATCATGCGCGGGAAACTCCTCCATCTGACTGGCTCAAAAAGAAACTGCTACATGCCCGGCGGTCTAACCAATACTGACCTCTTCTGAAAATCAATCAGAACTCTGTTCTTCGTCAGCCAGTCCTATTCCCAAAATAATGTCGAACTCTGGCATCGGCAAGACGATCAAATCAGCATACACCAGGTGGCCGTGCAATTCTAGATCAATGTCTCTGACCACACTAATAGCTGACAGTTCTTCCTCTGATGGGACTGTCACGGAATAATTCACGTCGAGTCCAATGGTCTTGATATCCAAGTGACTAGCAAATGTTTCCGAAATAAAAGAATGGGTGGCTCCTAAATCTATCAAGGCCTGAGTGGCTATTCTCTTAATGAAAATATTTCCTGAGAGACGATAGCACACACAAAACTTTCAATCCCAAAAATTCTAACATTAACCTCAAACATAGCAGAAAATTTACTATCCCAAATCACTCAAAATATTACTAGCACCTTAATAATTCCAATTAAAATTCCACATGCAAGGCAAAATTAATACTGAGCTTAGGTAGAAAATTTACCTGTCAGTAAAGTCGTGTCTGGGTTCGCCTCTTGTGCGTGCATGGCGAACACTCTGCCCTGAGTTGGCTGCTTCCACTGTGGGCACTCTTTCAGCATGTGGTCAGTAGCTCCACATTTAAAACATTTCCCGGATCCCCATAAGCACTGTCCGGGATGCTGGCGACTGCACTTCTGACACACTGGGAAATTACCGGGCTTTTGAGGCGCCCCCTGCTGCTGAATCGGACCATTGCCCTTTGGTGGTCCATGGTAAGGTTTCTTCCCTGGTGGCCCCTGATACTGTTTCTTAAATTGGGGCCTCTGATGCTGCTACTGCTGTTGTTGCGATGGTGCCTGATAGGGCCTCTTGCCTTGCTTGTCCGCCTCTATGTCCCTCTGGGTCTTGTTCTGCCGCCAAAGCTCTAGACACGACAATTGCATAAGTAGTAGGACCAGCAACTCGCACGTCACGGCGCAAGACCGGCCGCAATCCATCCATGAAATGCCTCAGCTTACTTTGGGTATCATTAGCTAATAGGTGTACAAAATGACACCCCCTCTCAAACTTCCTCATAAAGTCTGCCACACTGCTGTCTCCCTGCCTCAACGTCATAAACTCCCTTGTTAGGCGAGATCTTACTTCCTCAATGAAGTACTTGGAGTAGAAGACTTCCTTGAAACCGTTCCAAGGCAACACCTGCAAGTTGACTGCCACGGACGCACTCTCCCACCACAACATGGCGTCCCCTGACAGAAGGAACGTGGCACACCTGACCCTATCTGCATCGGTCAGTTCCATAAAATCAAAGATTACCTCGATGGACTTAATCCATCCCTCAGCTACCATCGGGTCAGTGGTACCCGAAAACTCCTTAGGATTCATCCTCCTAAACCTCTCATATACTGCTTCCGGTCTGGGCCTCTCCCCCGCATCTACTGCAGTCTGGTTTCCTCGCAAACTGTGCGAAGAACTGAGTCATTCCTGCCAGCATTTGTGCTTGCATATCTGGCGGTGGAGGTGGAGGAGCGTCCCTTCTCTCCTCTCGAGGCTCTCTGTCCTCCTCCCTTGCTTCACGGTCGATCACAAGTCTAGGAGGCATTCTGTTCCACCAATTTACCCAACACGTAAACCCACTATGCAAGAATATATAATAACAATAACATAGATGCACGTACTCTGAACTCAAAATGTAAACATGCTGAAATCATGACAATGCGCTTACTACATAACATAATTCAAAACTTTAAAACTTACAGACTTGAGGTGTGACTTCGTGAGCTTCTTGCGACTGGCAGTAGGCATAACACCCTTTACAAGAACACCGCTCTAATACCAACTGTAACGCCCATAGATTCGATGACTTGTCCTCACTGTACCAAGACGAGTCTTTCCAGCGTGCTTATGTCCTCACTTACACGCACCCTGGGAAACTTCCCAGGAGGTCACCCATCTCAAAATTGCCCCAAGTCAAGCACGCTTAACTTTGGAGTTCTTATGTGATGAGCTACCGAAAAGAAGATGCACCTTCGTGATATGAGTAGTACAAATCAAATCTTTTAAGGCCTCTTCAAATGTACAGTCCATTACATTGAACAGTCTCGGAATCCCTCTCATTCCCGTGTGGGTCGGTTCATTCATGTTCCCTCCACCTAGAAGCCTGCCAGGAGCCGCTCATTGTCCGTGCAACTAATGGCACCGGCGATCACCCCCCGCCCTCTTCGGCCCCGGGCCTCACATGCCCACAAGCTTCCGCTTGGTTCGGGGACGAACCACACCGTACTAAGAGAAGTCGGCTCTGATACCAACTGTAACGTACCATACTTATTACTACTAAAATTTGCGGAAAATTTAAAAATTTCTTAATTGAAACACGATCATTCAAAATTCGACTAAAAAGAAGTAAACTATACGTAACACAAGTTGTTGCAACAAAAGATTTAAAATTTAAAGTTTGACAAAAGTATAAATGTTTTCATAAAGCTTAAAACATGGCGGTCCTCGGGTTTAGCCTCCCGCTCAGTCCAAGCCTGCTCCTTGGTCCCCACCTCCTATCTCCTCATAAACATCGTCACCTGCATCGATCAAGTCTAGTGAGTCTAAAGACTCAACACGTATAAACTGAAAATAACGAGTATTACGTAATAAAACCACATGCAACTTTAAAATAGGACATACATACTTGAAACTTGAACTTGCACTAAACTGAACATACGTACATAACATAGACGTGCCATAACGTGAAAACTTTCATAAACATGCTTGCATACTGGTACATACTTGAACATACATGAACTTCATAATTTTGCGTAGAGAATGTTTGAAAGCAAGTGACCCATAACATATTTCGCCTGATCAGACTAAACCACAGTACTGGGTTGACAAGGACGTATCCACTGCCACATACATGAGATCCCCGTTCATAATTTAACGGGCTGATTGGTCCACGTTCATGATTTAATGCTTTCCAATCACGATCTAAACCCGTTCATGATTTAACGGGGTGGAGAGGTCCTCGGCCACGTTCACTGACTTCCAAACCCATTCATAAGTTGGTCACAAGACATTTAGCATATCTCAAAAATTTCAAAATATTTTCTTGCACGTCGAACATACTTATTTGGCGTTGAGGGATTCATTGGACTTCGATCGGGGCCGTCGCTACACAAACTAAACAGGAATTTACATGCTTAACTTGCATAACTTAGACGTGGGTAATCATGCTTACTTACGAGTTCATTCCCTTCCTTAGGACGTGCTTAAATTCCCATGACTCGACCTTGTAAATCATTGCACTAGACCATGACATCAAACCCCCAAACATGCTATAAAATTTTCCCCAAAATATGAAGGACACGGACCCCGTGCTTAGGTCTGGGTAGGGGTCCGGGTCCGTGCGTTAAAATGTGTCGTGCAGAAAAAGAAAGGCACAGACCCCATGTCTAGGTCCGTGTGGGGGTCCGTGTGTGTGCGCAAAAGAAGAACTCGGGAAGGATAAGGGACACGGACCCCGTGTCAGGGTCCGTCAAAGGGTCCGTGTAGACTCGGTTGATTGACACTTCGAAGGAAAGCAAAGGCACGGACCCCGTGCCCTGGTCCGTGTGGGGGTCCGTGTTGGCACGCTGAAATGGCATCAAGGAGAAAACAAAGGCACGGACCCCGTGCCAGGGTCCGTCCGCTAGGTCCGTGTACCTCCGGGACAAGCCCACACCCGAAAATTCTGAACATGTTTTGTTTAACAGTCTAGACTCGATTGTACAGATCATTAATCGACACCACGAGACAATCTTAGGATACTACATCAATGACTCGAGCCTATACGATTGTTCCCAAAACAACCACATATCCCAAATAACTCAAGAATCCTTAAACAAAACTTTTGACAGAAAAAATGGTTCACACGGCTACTCGTTCTCCCAAGAGCCTAACGACGTGAAGCGACACCTTAGTATACATCCCAACAACATGCTAAACATACCTAGACACAGCAATGTTAACCCGTCGATCCCCAACGAAGCCTGCAACAATTAAACTTCAATAACGCATCAATACATAATTTTCTGAAAAACGCAGTTTGAGCAGCCCCACTGAAAAACACCATAACTCACTCAATTTTTATCCAAATATTTCGAATTTACTGTTAAATCGAAGGTATCAAAAAGTCTACAATTTTTTTACGTTGAAAGCTTTCTCAGAATCAAGACCGAAAAATCACAGTTTTTAAAAATGACAGCAAAAACGAGTTTTCAGATCTAAAATTATCGTAAAACTGATCCAAACCATTTTCCGCTCAAACGACGAACGTCACACATGAATTTTTACGCATAAAAATAACACAACACATAATATGACGAGATCGATGCAGAAATAACAGAATAAACGTGCCTTTTTATATTCAAAATATCGTAACGACGATACCGAAGCGGAGAAAGAAGCGAGGTTGATCCGGGACGATCGCGGCGCTAAAATCTTGCAATAAAATCACCAAAACCTACTGGAAGATCGAGTGGAAGGGGCGGCTGCTCTAGGGAAGGAGACCCTAGGTTTTCTATCCTCTCAAAAATTTTAAAATCTGAAAAGAATTGTGTGTGTGTGTGTCGCTATTTAATGTGTGTAAAAGTGTGTGTGTGTGAATAGTAGTTTAGGGGAAAAGTGCTTAATTAAATACTTAATAGACTAATTAAAAATGCTAACTCCAATACTAAGTAAATAAAAATAGTAAATCACCACACACTCTTAATTAAATCCCCTTATAAAATTAACACACCCAAAGTGCTAACCTTAAATGTTTCAAACTCTAAAATCACTGAGTAAATAAAATTAAGCTTTAAAATACTACCAACTTAATAAATTAGTTAAAATGCCCCAACCTCAACTTAAAGTTAAATACCACATTTTTAAATTGCAAAATCGTCACCGGTCTTTTCCTCGATCCCGCCTCGAGTAATCGCCTGAAACATGAAACTCGAAAAACATTTTAACGTGCATCACATAAACATAATTAATTTAAAATAATGCATTTAAATAAATCATGCATGGCTAAAAACTCAATTTAAACTTAAATAAATGCTTTAATAATTAAATAAATGCATGTGTTATACGTGTACTGAATTTGGGCACTACACACTTTGCACCAACTACTTCGGTATTAGCTGATGTGGCTCTTGTTGTAAATCCCTACGAACTTTATTCTATCTCTTTTTTTAATTTTCGAATCAGGTCCACTACCGGATTACTTGTTCCTCTTCTAACTTGCACTAGAAAGCATATAATATATCTTTTCGTAGAGATAAAACACAATTTGGTTCAAAACCTTTTGAGAGCACAAAAACTGGAAGAGCCGAAAATTTTCTTGCAAAAAATTATAATAATTTTTTAGAGCCTTTTTATTTTGATCTTGGAAGAGCCGAAAGAATTGTTTTTTTTTTTTTTTCAAAACTTTCCACCGAATGAATGCCTTTAATAAGGATAAGAAATCCTTAATTTTATACTAATAATTCCTTTACTTAATTAATCCAATTAATTAAGTTAATGAAATATTCTTATTGCATGCCAATCATGGTTCTCGAATCAATACATATATTTTGAGAATATCATTTATTAATATTATTTTGCTTTGTGTGCAAGTTTTATAAAATTATGGTATCATGAATATTACATAAATCAATACCATATTTTATAAAAACTTAATGGGCTATACTTTAAATCAATTAAAATATAATTAATTATTAAATCTCATTTGAACTTTAATAAATTTGCATGATGGCTTATACTCCTACAAGCCCATGATCCTTGCTCCCATTATATTAATATCATCATAATCCCGATTGATAATCCAATATCATCGATGTGACAATTTCAACTTATTTGTTATTATGATACATACTTTAATTTCGAGATAGCCAATGTCTAAATAAGGCAGGTGTACTCTTTTTAACTGTTTTAGCAGTCATACTCTCAAAATTTCTATAAGTTTTTATAAACTTTATTTATAAGTTTATCGATTGATCATATCAAACTTATTTCTTATAAATTCAACTCATTGAATTTATTATCTCAACAGGAACAAGTAAACCAGTACTTGTGTGACCCTCAATGATTCAGGAATACAGCTAGTCGTGGGTTAACAACTCTTTGTGACTCAAGACATAATCCTTTATTCGTGCTTACTCTAATTTGCCCCATTCTATGTATCAACTATTGATAATGAGAATGTCAGAAATCATATTTCTGATTAAACCCATCGAATCATGGTAAGAGCATCTAGTACCATCGCCCCATGATTCCCTAGGTATCACTGATAGTGCCCGCAAGAACCAGTCGATTATGATTAACGTACAGTATGATCCCTTCATCTCATATATCCCGATCGAATCTGCAACCATTGGTTCATCGAGGGTTGCATAATAATTCGATAACTATGTGACACATTTTTTAGAATAAATAGTGGCATCGCATGTATAATTGGAAAACTGCTTCTCTAACGTACATCTCATACTCTGGCCAGAGATTCCATGCACTATTATTCCATCAGATCATATAGGATATCCACACCCGTAGGTGAGCGGTGAATTACCGACTACAATGAACTGGCTCCTACATGTGTCGCAAGTGTATCCTATCTCGCCACCTGATGACTCTCCTGGAATTGGTAAACGAGTCAAAGTACAGCCCTAGAATATAGAGCCTCAGTGTTGGTCCGGGTCGTAAGAACTAATAGTGTACTATCATAACCACAGACTTATCCTCTCGATGAATGATAACCACTTGAAAGTCCGAGGGAAGGTAGTTTGATATAATGATCATATGACTACCCATCTGCATGTTTGGACATCTCTATGCCCTTACCAAGAAACGTGGTACACAACATCACATATGCTAGTCTCGAGCTCAAGCGACCTTTATCCATGTTTTAGGCTGCTGAATCGACTATGAACGAATTTAGATTATACAGTGTTTACAAATGAGTTTCAACATCGAATTACGATTCATTTGTATTAAAGTATAATCAAGGACTTTATCTATGCTGATTGCATGGGTATATAGATAAAGTAAAACAAGACCATAAAAAGTTAAATTATATTAAAATAAATATTTTTATTACACTTGATTCAATAAATTCTCTAGCCAACCGTTGGCTTGCAGGGCATCTACTCTAACAAAGTGCAAAGAATACGGATTTGAGAGGTCGTATGGCGGACTGGAAACATTAATGTGCACATTTATGTCTCCTATAGTTTTTCTCAAACATTAGATCGTTGTTATGATTTTCCAGTTAATTTCTCAACCATCATTGATTATGACGAGACTCAACCCTAGTCGCCACCATTTTAGTAGTTCAAGTTCTAGTTTTTCGACGGATGGACTTGGAAAAATAAAGGGAAAAAAAGTTGAAGAAATACATGATTAAGATGCCTGAATTGGAGTCTCAGTACTTCATTCTGTACTTCATTTTTTAAGCCTGAGACTACGTCTTTTAACTTTATTTGACAATCAAGAAGTGTAACATATCAAATTTCTGCATTTTTCTAAATATTCAAATTGCATACAACCAATTGAAATTGCATAACAAAACACGTAGTCGTCACATTTGGTAATAAAGAACAAGAAATTGCATAACACCAATTGAAAAGATACGCAAATAAATGAAACACAATACTAACATAACCGTACATCCAAGCATGGTTTTTACATATTGTCGAGCTCAAATTTATTCGATTTTCCAGCAAGCGTGCGTATGTGGGAGTAATCAGACGTAAGAAACATAAATAGTATATTCTAAAACACCGTAGAGTGTAGTAGGGTCGAAAGAGTAAGTGCTGGTGATCGCGAATCCACGTGCCATGCGGAATACTCCGGTGCCGCCAACCACCGGCAGCTCACGTGTGGCATTCATTATCTGATTTCTTCCTGAAATAGACAGTGTACTTCCATTATACTGACCGGACGTAAAAAAAAAGTTAAGGTTCATGGTTAATGCCCGTATCTCCAAGTCCGAGGTAGTGATCAGCCCTTGAACCCTGCCCAGTTCCTCCGAATCTCTTTCAGGCCGGACTGTCAGCAGATCATCCACTACGCTAACTTGGCCGAACGATGTGGGCGAACTGGAAGAGATGGAAGATCTTGCTAACTCGTATACAGTTTGATTTGGACCAGCTAAAATGTCTTGAATGAAGAAATGGAGCTTGGCTACCTTTTCCTTTTGATGGATTAGGCTTCGAAACCATTCTAAATCGTCATCCGGCCCTCGTTTTCTGGCGAACGAATTCGGTATTGATATCATCAATGAGGAAAGCATCAAGATCACAACTATTAGGTTGGCCATGCATGCAATATATATATATATATATATATTTGTTTTCTAACAAAAATTTATCTGAGAATTTACCAGCAAGAAAAGATCACAAGTAATTTGTGTATAGCAAGCCGGTGTATGATAAAGGGATTATATAGCAACTAGGAAAATTTTAAATGGATTAATTAATTTTCACGCAAATAAACATTCAAGCCGGGATGGGTTCCGTACCCACAAGAGACTTTTTCCTACGAGAAACTACAGAAACTGTGGCAAACAAGATTTTACCGGTGTTCTAAAAACCACGCTTAAGCTTGAAGCTTGACAAAAACACGGAAAAAGCGGTCAAACTGTCAAACTACAGTTTGACCGAATTAAGCGTATTTAAAATGTTTAATTAAGCGTACTTATGCACTATTAATCGCAATATCTATTTATTTTTTAAATTTTTTTTATTTTGAAGGTACGTCTTTTTATTTTAAATTAATAAATTAGGATTATAATTTAAATGTTTATTTTTTAATTTTAATTATGATTAATCATGTCTAATAATGATTTGACAAATATTTAGCAAGTTTTAATGTAGTCTAGTTGCAAAAACAAATAAAGATTGTAATTTTACCCATTAAGATATTCAATTCTTGTCCTATTAATTTGTGGAGCCTGAAAATAAGATTATAGATTTTTCTAAGAAACATCGATTTCTACCAAGGATTTGATTATTTCATAGAAATAGTGATCAATAATTCATTGAAAGGGTTACATTCATATTTTATGATTTTAATTTTGAATTGATTAATTTTCTTGTCATGTCTTCACTATTTATGTTTTGACTATATCATTAATTTAATCGAATCATTGTTATCACTCTACATTTGATATTTATTTGTTTAATAATATTGTTTGTCGATATTTGACTTATTATTTGCTTGCTTCGTTGTTTAATCAAGAGATCAAGAAGAGATAGGATCAAGTTTTGTTTCAAAAATATCACAAAAAATTAATATATAGATATACAAATTAAGTCTTATTTGAGACGATCTCATGGAGCTATATCAGTGAGACATGTCGACGTGAAAAACTAATATTATTGTCATAAAAAATAATAGTTTTTAATGAGTTCGAAGATACGTCTTACAAACTTGAACTATGAAATGGTATAATAAGAGATTTTGTTTAATATGAAATATGACTTGATATGGAGTTCGTTTTCTTTTTGTTGCTTTGGGTGTAAACCAAAATTTCAGAATAATCGATTTTTCTATCTAATTAAATTGTAATAGGGATATAATATGAACTTTTACATGAAAATAAATTTTTGGTTGCAAAAAAAAAAAAAAGTAGATATATAATGCCAATCACCACACTTAATTAAAAATCAACAAATCATGACACGTCAAATTTTCCCCACTTCTACACGAAAGTATGCGACCAAGCTGCATGATTCTCGAATGATTAACTTTTACAAGTTTATATTTTGTCGAGGAAAGTAAAAGTGGGATATAATAAAAATACTAACTCATTCAAATCATCAATATGAATTCAATTATTTGCTAGTATTATATATATGTGTGTGTGTGTATATATATAAACACACAAATTTACTAAAATATTAGATGAACATGCAGTATCTTAGTGTGTAGGGATATAAATGAATCAAACCGTTTACGAGCTCTTCGAAGCTCGGTTCGATAAAAAGCTCGTTTGAGTTCGTTTATTAATCATATCAAACCAAGCTCAAACTCGATTTTGAGCTCAAAAATTTAATCAAATCAAGCTCAAGCCTAAAGATATTCTATTCGTGAGCTCGCAAATATGTTTGATAATAGGCTCGCAAGCTCGAGCTCGGCTCGTTTAGGTGGCTCGTAAGCTTGAGCTTGATTCATTTGTTGAGTTGACAAATAAAAATATTATTACTAATGTTAATGAATACAAGACACATAAAAATATTAGTACTAATGTTATTATGGACTTTGCATGATAGTTGACTAGTTTTTATTGGAGATGATTTTGTAATTCCTGATTTTAGTGGATTCTCTAACGTCCTCTCTACTTTCTCACCAGACTTAGTTGAGGTATTAAAGAGGTGAAATTATTTCATTGTTATTTATATGGTGATATTAGTGTATGATGAATAATCTAGATGTATTATTTTGGAATGTTCAATAACATACTGATTTATGTTTTTTAATTCTTATTTGTGTCGTTTTGGTTATTTATGAATGAATTTTCATTTTTATGTCTGATTTAAAATTAGTTTATAGATATATTTAATTTTTAACAAGCTCGAAAACGAGCCGAGCTCAAGCCAGACTTATTAAACATGATAAACGAGCTATTATTGAATCAAGTTCGAGCCCGGCTTGATTAACATGCTAAACAAGATTTTAACGATCCGAGCTCGAGCTTTTCCCGAGCTTCGTAATTTCAAGACAAAACAAGCTCGAGCCTGATAATAAAAGCTCGAATCGTGCTCGAGCTTCAAACAATCTTAAACGAGCCAAGCTCAAGCCTGATACTGTTTGGTTTAGTTTGTATAGTTTATATTTCTATTAGTGTGAAGTGGGTATAGAGGTAGGCATCAGATCAAAATTATACACTTCACACTAAAATATCGCATATTCATCTAATATTTTAGTAAATTTGTATGTTATGTATATCTTTCATATCTTAATAAAATATTTATTTATTTTTATCTATATTGTTTAATTTTAAAATTAAATAATCATAGGCTCGCAATATAAAAAGTTATCATAAGGTTGTTTATCAATCAACAACCCACAAGATGAATTTCCGTAAACATAAAAAATTGAATCAAACCGATCGAGTCTAAAAATAAAAACGAATCGAAGAAACAAAATAATTTTAGCCGTCATGCAATGAATCAAATTACAGTTCTTGGGGAGTTTTTGGAGAGCTTTTGGTTATTTTAAAATGATTATTCTAGAGATTATTTTGAAGTTGGTGTTTTGAAATAAAAGTGTTTAGCTAATAATGTTGGATCTCAATTTTCTCACACCAAACACAACGGAAGTTTAAAATTTTTATTTATTTTGACAATCAAAATATTTGTTTGAGCACTCGTATGATTTTAAAGAACATAACATTCATAGGGTGTTAAAAATTGTACCTTTAGTGAATTAATTCACTTGTCTCCAATTATTCCGGTATTGACGAATATAGCTCTCGTTGAATTTCCCTATGAATTTTCTTTGATATCCGAATTAGGTCCACGATTGGATTACTTATTTCTCTTTTAACTTGCACTAGAAAATTAGAAGAAATTTTACGTAGAGATAAAACATGAAGAAGAAATCGATCAATGCTATTAATTAGGAATTGCCGAAGACTTGTTGCAAAAAGAAAAATGAGAATTTGAGAGCAGCACCTCTTTTTCTTTTTTAAAAAATTTCGGATGCCTTTTTTCAAAATAAGAAACAAAATCTTTATTGTTATTTTTTTAATCTTTTCTTTACTTAATTAATCCAATTAATCAAGTTAATTAAGGATTCTAAATGCATCTCATATCATGGCAAATCTCGATTAATGCATATATTTTGAGAATATCATGCATCAAAATCATTTTGCTTTGTGTGCAAGTTTTAAAATTATGGTATCATGAATATTTCTATATTATATAAATCAATAACATATTTTATAAAAACTTAATGAGCTATATCTTAACGCAATTATAATATAATTTAATCATTAAAGCGCATTTGAACTTTAATAAATCATTATGATGAGCTTATACTCTTACAAGCCCATGTTCCATGCTCCAATTACATTAATCTCATCATAATCCCGATCGATGATCCAATATCATTTATGTGACAATTTCAACTTATTTTTTATTATGATGCACAATTTAATTTCGAGATCACCAATGTCCAAATAAGACAGGTGTACTCCTTTTGACTGTTTTTGTAACGCCCCGAAAATTTTAAGGTCCACGCAAACCACGTGCATGCGATTATTAAATTCTCTTGTATTTTAATTAATTATTTTAATTGTATTAATTAATTATGTTGTGCATAATTATATGTTTAAAATATATTTTTGCTATATGATTGCATTAAAATCGTATTTTTAAGGATTATTCAAGTGACGATCGAGGAACGGGGACCGAGGGCTGTAAAACGTAAAATATTTTTATTAAATAATTATTTTTAATTATTTAAAAGATGATCGATGCTTTTTAGTATTTTTGAAAATGAAGGGTTTTGAGGTGATTTTATACGTCGGGACGTAAATTTTATCGGTGTTGGTTTTTCAACAAAATTACGAACTCTTTGGCAACCCCGGCTATTTAATTCACAAACTTATTTTTACCCAAAACTATTTTGTATTTTAATTAAAAAACTAAATGATCACTAATGGGCCTAATTATATGTTAAAGGGGCATAAGCCTATTTAGTGAAGTAATTAACTATAAAATGCATTAAAAACCCTCCCCAAAACATACAAAACTCACGTCTCACACACTCCATATATTCTGAAACACTTCGGCCAGCCCTACACTGAAGCACACACACTACACTTTTGAAGGAAATATTTCGGTAGAAAGCTAAGGAAGGTGATAGCCGCGGTTCTCGCCCGTTCTTCGCAATCGTCAACAAATTTTCGTGCGTAAATTACGCAAAGGCACGCCATATTTCTTCTTTTACTCATCTATCACACCATAGTATTTATTTAATTGAGTTTTGAATGAAAAACAAGTTGCACCCTTGAATATTTTCGTTCATGCATCTTCATGAACTTTTTAAAAGCTTGATTGTGTTCCAAAACATGATTTATATGTGCTAGAAGGGGCTGCCATGATTAGAATATGTAATAGGAATGTTTTACACGAGTCTAAGGGGTCTTAGAACTACACAACATGCCACAAACAATAATAGAAACAAGTGGGGACCGAAATCGGAACGTATTGATCATGGGGCTCGGTTTAAGGGATTATCGATGCATGGCCTAGCTTGGGTCACAGCTGGGTCTCAGTTAGGGGCTGGGAAGTGGCCAAGGGCTGGGGAGGAGTCCTAGCAAGCTAGGACTCCACCCGTGAGTTTTAGGGGGAAGCATGCGCAGGGTTGCAGGTTTGTGCAGGGAGGAGATGGCTCGGCCTGGGGGCTTTGAGCTGGGCTAGGTCGAGTCATAAGGGTCCTATGGAGAGCCTAGATGGAGTGGTGCAAGGTCTGGTATGGTTTGGTTCAGGGAAAGGCATGAGCGAAACCTGTAAACATGAGAGGGGCATGAGTCGCGCGTTGCTGCCTTCTGATCCAGGTGGCTCACGCGAGAGTTCCAGGGGCTGGGTTGGTCTGGGCTTCGTTTAGGCGTGGTCTAGGGAAGGTTAGAGACGTGTGGGCTCGGTGGTGGCTCGGCTGGGAGAGTCCTAGTTGGGTTAGGAGTCCTAGACATACAAGGAAGCACACACACAACACAGCAGAATATTGGGTTGAGTTTCAAGCAAGTTTTGGTCGGGCTAGGGCTTGTTTTACGGGCTGGGCTTGCACAGTAGGGTCCCTAGATGGGTTGGCTAGGTTTTGGTTCAAGGTGGCTCGGGCGTGGCTCGGGTAAATTAGGAGATGGCTCGGCGTGTTCGTCGAAGGGTCAAAAACGAGACTAATTAAGCCAAAATTGATTCCATGGGTCCACGGGGATGGCTCATGACATGGAATGGTAGAATAAATAATGAAAAGGCTATGTTAAAAATTTGGGATCAAAATAACGAGTTTTCGATTTATTCGGGATTTAATCGCCACATGAAACGCTAATTAAATAACTAATTGAAACACCTAGTTTTATGCCTTATGAAATTATGAAAAATTAGGGTTAAGCTTAAATAATTATTAGAAGTCCAAGTTTTTAATTTGGGAATTTTATGTTAAGGTTTGGTTTAATTCGAGATTAAAACGTGTTAATACATCTTAATTAAAGATTAAATTAAAAGTCATAGATTTAAGCCAAATAAAATTATGGAAAAATTCATGTAAGCTTAAATAATTATTTGGGACATATTAGAGTCATGAAATCAAGGAAAAAGTCGAAATCGTAAAATGTCGAGTCCAGGGGTAAAACGGTCTTTTTACACCTAAAAATTAGTAAAGGTCATGGCAGTGCCCTAAATGCTGTTTTTATGATATTATGATCATTTATAATTGTTTATGAAATGTTCACGATTAACTTATGATTTTTAAATGTCTAAAGGATTTGTATGATTTTAAGAAGACATTTAAAATACATGTTGCATGCTTGGTTTCAAAAATGAAAAACGTAATGATATTCATGATTTTTCTAAAGTGATGTGAATGAAAAATGTTGAAGGATATGAAATAATTGTGACTAATTCGTTAATGTTGGCGACGTCTTGAGGGTTATGGTCCCAGTGGGAGCCCGACGATCGTGTTTCCATCATTGCGAATATGTGGTAACGGTTTTGTGGTAACGGAAGAATGTGAATATCGTGAGGGGAAAAGGCCCCAGAGGGAGCCCCAACGATCGTATTTCTATTCGAATCATGATAGGCCAGGGCCCAGTTGACCTGTGAGAGTGTTGCTGGTGTCCCCCGCCGCCCAGTACTGTGGTTTTATGTAGATGGATCCATCGACCCTCATGAGCATGATCAGGAAAGTCACAATTAACGATCTGAATTCAACAAAAGAAAAGAAAAATGTTCATGATCATGTTAAAGGTTTTATGTCATGTCATGCTGAGGAAAAAGGAAAAAGTTAAGGTTTATGATTGCATGTCATGAAAAAGTATTTTATGAAAATGTTTATGTTTAAAGTTTTATGCATCATGAAAATGTTTACGAAAATGTTTATGTTTATGCATCTTCATGAAAACGATATTTTAAGTACAAGTATTTTTCACCGTTATATGTTGACTGTATTACGTATTACTCGTTATAAAGATTATGGTGTGTTGAGTCTTTAGACTCACTAGGTGTGATGGATGCAGGTGAGTTTGAGGGAGGACTTGACGGGTGATTTGACTGGACTGAAGGCGCACACAACCCGAGGACCAGCGCTTCTACTTTTTCCGCACTATGACTTTTGACTCATGCTTTATGATTAAAGATTTTTAAGATTATTTATTTATGCATTTGAGAGATTTTTGAGAGGTTTAGTATGGGCTATTCTTTTCAAATTATTGCCTTTTAGGTTTGGTAAAATATGCGACGATTTCATTTGATCACTATTGCACTTGGTTTTTAAAATGCTAGTTGGTTAATGTTTAATTTTAAAGGGTAAAATATTTTTTAGAAGGTACATGGCCGAAAATTGAGTGTTAAAATAAAATTTTTCTAGTACTTTTAAAGCAATAAAAAGGGCAGGACGTTTCATTTTTAGTAGTTATGCTCTCAAAAATTTTTATAAGCTTTTATAAACTTTATTTATAAAATTATCGATTGATCATATCAAAATTATTTCTTATAAATTCAACTCATTGAATTTATATCTCAACGGAAATAAGTAAACCAGTGGTTGTGTAACCTCAATGGTTCAGAGAAACAGCTAGCCGTGGGTTCACAGCTCATTGTGATTCAGGATAATTTCCTTTATTCGGGCTTACCTTAATTTGCTCACATTTCATGCACCAAAATTTGATCATGAGAATGTCAGAAATCATATTTCTGATTAAATCTATCGAATCATGGTAAGAGCGTCTAGTAGTATCGCCCCATGATTCTCTAGGTATCACTGATAGTGTCTGCAAGAACCAATCGATTATGATTAACGTACAGTACAGTCCCTTCATCTCATATATCTCGATCGAATCTGAAACAATTGGTTCATCGAAGGTTGGATAATAATTCGATAACTATGTGACACATATCTGCGAATAAATAATGGCATCACATGTACAACTAGAGAACTCATTCTCTAACATACATCTCATACTCTGGCCAGAGATTTCATGCACTATTATTTCATCAGATCACATAGGATATCAACACCCGTAGGTGAGCGGTGAATTCCCGACTACAATGCACTGACTCCTACATGTGTCGCAACTGTATCCAATCTCACCACCTGATGACCCTCATGGAGTCGGTAAACGAGTCAAAGCACAACTCTAGCATGTAGAGCCTCAGTGTTGTACCGGTTCGTAAGGACTAATGGCGTACAATCATAACCAAGGACTTATCCTCTCGATGAATGATAACCACTTGGAAAGTCCGGGGGATGTTTGTTCAGTATAATCATCATATGACTACCCATCTGTATGTTTGGACATCTCTATCCCATTATCAATAAACGCGGTACACAACATCACAGATGCTAATGTCGAGCTCAAGCGACCTTTATCCACGTTTTAGGCGACTGAATCGACTAGGAACGAATTTAGATGATACAATTTTTACAAATGAGTTTCAACATCGAATTACGATTCATTTGTATTAAATTATAATCAAGGTCTTTATCTATGTTGATCACATGGATATAGAGATAAAGAGATAAAAAACCATGAAATAATGAATTATATTAAAATAAAGATTGTTTATTATAACTGAGTCAATAAATTCCCTAGCCAACAGTTGGCTTACAGGGAATCTACTCTTAATTACAAATACAAGCTAAAGTTTGAGTGTTTAGAAAATAATTGCTCCCAAACTTATTTTTTATTTATTAAATGACAACCATATTCTTAAACTATATAAAATTGACCTATTTTAATTATCTAAAATTTGATACTCACACCATAAACAATATGTTTATATAATTATTATTATATTATGAATATTATATGAAAATTAATTTATTTTACACTTCCGCAGCACGTCATCAAGAGCGTGCATTAAAAGCACGCTGCGAATACTATTTTTCACGGCGTGCACCCATATGTGCGCCGTTAATAGTGTTGCACTTGATACTATTAACGGCGTGCATTAAAAGCCCGCTGCGGATATTACTATTGACGGCGTGCATTAAAAACACGCTGCGGATAGTAACTTGATACTATTAACGGCGTGCATTATAAGCACGCTGCGGATATTACTATTGACGGCGTGCATTAAAAGCACGCTGCGGATAGTAATATCCGCAGACTATCCGCAGCACACAATAAATGCACGCTATTAATAATACTATTAACGGCGTGCATGTTTATGTGTGCTGTTAAAAGTAAATCATTTTTTTTAAAAAAAAATTGTGTTCAAACATTAACGGCATACATTAATCGCACGCCGTCAATAGTATTATTCACGGCATGCATATTATTAGCACGCTGCGTAAAATGAGTTTCGAATTTTTAAATTAGCGACGGTTTCGTAAAACCGTCGCTATTATAGCAACGATTTAATTGAACCCGTCGCCGATTTTACATCGGCGACGGTTTACTTTAACCGTCGCTAATAGACATACATAGGCGACGGTTTAATAAAAAACCGTCGCAAAAAATCACAAATTCTTATATCCGATTTTCGATTATTTTACTTCACATCACTTAAAATTTTTCTCTACTTATACGGTTTTAGAGCACTTAAAATTTTTCTCTACTTATACGATTTTAGTTTCGATTTAGATACGTGTTTTTGTTTCAATTTATGGTTAATTTTTTAATTGTTAATTAAGAGAATGAGTATTATTATTATAGTTGTATTGTTAGTTTTTATAAAAAATTATTAAATTATAAAAGTAAATTTTTTTTACGCAAAATTTAGCGACGGTTTTGGAACTGTCGCGAAATTATAAAACTGTCGCTAAATTTAAAGACCGTCGCTAAATTAGCGATGGTTTTGAGGTTTTTTTCCGTCGCCAAGTTGCGACGGTTTTGTCAAAAACTGTCGCTAATATTTTATTTTTTTCCACTATTAACGGCGTACATTGCACGCTGCGGAAAAGTGTATTAACAGCGTACATATGCACGCCGTTGATAATAGTATTAACAGCATGCCCGTATATAATCTTGAGTTTTTAACCGCTTGCAACTTTGCAGCGTGCAATGCGCGCTGCGGAAAGCCCATATGCGCGCTGCGGAAAGCCCATATAAAAAAATTCTGGAAATGCAAATTATATAAAAATGCTAAATATTATTTAAAAAATAAATGTAATATTGTAAATATTTCAAAGATATAAATGTAAACCTATAATTTTAAACTTTAAATAAAAAACAAAAGTAAGAAAAAACATAACTTTTTCACATTCATAAGCACTCAAAAACACTTTCATGCAGCTAAAATTTAGAAAGTGCTTCCTAAAAGCTCACCTAAACACTATTTTAATACGATTACATGTGTTACTTGTGCGCACAAAATAATTTATTCACATACGTCTGATTTAATTGCTTACATAAATCACAGATTTGTTAAGAGTATTAGATTCCTTCGAATGATTTACTCATTTAATGGGATTTTGGTAACACAAAGAAAATAAAAATTATTTTTCATTCACTTTTCGTTCTTCCGAGGTTTTTTTAATGAACAATTTCGAGTTTTGAACTTCCAATGTCTCGAAAACAATTTAGATTTCTGCAATATGTGAATTTATTCAAGTATAAATACCAGGTAAATTTGAATTTTTGATTCTGTATATTTGTGTTTTTTTTTTTGCGATTTTGGTTTTCTGTGTTATCAAATTCAATTTTAGTCATGCATCTATATATATTTTTTTGTCAATTTTAGTTTTTTTCACTATAGTGCTGATGTAAATTAGCATCAAATTAATGTCATATCAACGTCATGTCAGAAAAATGATTGAAACGTCAAAAAAAAAAAAACAAATAACAGAATGTAATTGAAATTGACTACATAAAAAATCAAAATTGCAAAAAAAAACATACAATATAAAATTAAAATGTAATTTTCTCTAAACTTAAGCACCACACAAGACTTGGTTTTATACAAATATTTAATTCTTGGAAGGACGTTGGACGTTGCATCTCCATGAACTTTATAAACAAATAAATAAATAAATAAATATATATATATTTGAATAAATGGGAGACAATGAGTGGCTTCTTGAACCTTCAACATCTCGAGCAAATGATTTTGGCCTTTGATGTTTCTTTCGTATTAAATTCGGTACGTGCATGTGGGTTGGTTTTTGATTACTGTTGAGCATTGAGCAGTATATTCCAATGTCAACTAGGGCTGTAAACGAATCGAATCGAATTTTATGAAATTTTCAGTATTCGAGCTCGAATACGAATAAACATATTCGAAGCTCGATTCGAAACTCGAACTTTTATTATTTTCGATTCGAACTCGATTCGAACTGAGGCTCGAGTTCGAATTCGATTCGAACTCGATTATATATATATATATATATAATATAACTATATATACTTAATAATATTATATATATATATATATAGTTAATAATATTTTATTTATTTTTTAAATATAATGTTAAAGTTTGCGAACAGTTCGCGAACAATCGAACAATATAATTTAAGCTTCGAATTCGATTCGAAAAATATTCGATCATGTTCGAGTTCGGCTCGAATTCGATAATTTCGAATGCGAACCAAATATTATTCGAACCGGCTCGAAAAGTTCGTGAACGTGTTCGGTTCGTTTACACCCCTAATGTCAACAGACAATGGCATGTTTAGATACATGCTAATGGGTTGGGCTATAGAGATTAGTGGGCTGGTTATGTAACGTCCCAGATTCGATGACTGTCCTCACTGTATCAAGACTGGTCTTTCCAGCGTGCTTATGTCCTCACTCACACGCACCCTGGGAAACTTCCCAAGAGGTCACCCATCTCAAAATTGTCCCAAGTCAAGCACGCTTAACTTTTAAGTTCTGATTTGATGAGCTACCGAAAAGAAGATGCACCTTCGTGATATGAGTAGTTGAGTAGTACAAATCAAATCTTTTAAGCCCTCTTCAACTGTACAGTCCATTACATTGAACAGTCTCGGAATCCCTCTCATTCCCGTGTGGGTCGGTTCATTCATGTTCCCTCCACCTAGAAGCCTGCCAGGAGCCGCTCATTGTCCGTGCAACTGATGGCACCGGCGATCACCCCCGGCCCTCTTCGGCCCCAGGCCTCACATGCCCACCAGCTTCCGCTTGGTTCGTCGCCGAACCACACCTTACTAAGAGAGGTCGGCTCTGATACCAACTGTAACGTCCCAGATTCGATGACTGTCCTCACTGTATCAAGACTGATCTTTCCAGCGTGCTTATGTCCTCACTCACACGCACCCTGGGAAACTTCCTAGGAGGTCACCCATCCCAAAATTTTCCCAAGTCAAGCACGCTTAACTTTGGAGTTCTGATGTGATGAGCTACCGAAAAGAAGATGCACCTTCGTGATATGAGTAGTACAAATCAAATCTTTTAAGCCCTCTTCAACTGTACAGTCCATTACATTGAACAGTCTCGGAATCCCTCTCATTCCCGTGTGGGTCGGTTCATTCATGTTCCCTCCACCTAGAAGCCTGCCAGGAGCCGCTCATTGTCCGTGCAACTGATGGCACCGGCGATCACCCCCCTGCCCTCTTCGGCCCCGGGCCTCATAGGTTATTAGATTATATAGTCTTGTATATAATCACCCATTAGTTCCGTTAGATGGACATCATCTTCTTCGTTTTACTTCATACCTGTAAACTTGTTCTGCTCTCTTTGATCGTCAATAAAGGCTTTGCTCCGAGTTCGAAGTGGATGTAGGCATTAAAACCGAACCACTATAAATCCTTGTGTTCTTTGTCTTTATCAATTGATATATGCTTGGCTGCTAATCGCTGTAATTCTTGTATTTACGATTCTTGATTGTGTCTGAGAATTCTTGTGGTTATGGAAGGTCATTTTTCATAACAAATCGATATCAGAGCCAGGTTCTTGGTGTTTCTCGGTGGTAATATTATCAAGAATGGGAATCACTCACGTCGAGATTGAGAGATTTGACGGAAAGACGGACTTCTCGATATGGAGGAAGATGATGAAGAAAATTCTGGTACAATTAAAAGTTGCCAAAGCTCTTGAAGGGGAAAAACATCTGTCAACATCTCTCACACCCGATCAAAAAGCAGAAATCCTGGAGCAAGCATACAACACTCTCATTCTGCATCTAAGTGATCGTGTTCTACATGAAATAGATAAAGAAAACCAGAATAACAGGTGTATGGGTAAAATTAGAATAGCTGTACATGACGAACAATTTTTACTATCGAATACATCTCAAAGGGCAATTATTCAGATTCAAGATGATGGAAGAAAAATCCATTGAAGACAACCTTGATGAATTCAACAAAATCATTATCGCCATGGAGAAACTTGAAATCAACATCGAAGATGAGGACAAAGCGGTTTTGATCATGAATTCTTTACCAAAATCTTATACGATCTCTATTGACACAATGAAATTCTCAAGAGACAATATATCTCTTGATGAGGTGGTGACTGCCATTAAAGCCAAAGAAAATCAGGAAAAGAAAGGAAACAATGATGAAGATGGCGAATGATTGATAATGAGAGGAAGACCAGAAAAGAGATGCAAAACCTACAGGAAAATGAGTAGAACTAGATCAAAATCTCGAACAAAATTGAAGTGCTTTCATTGCCACAAAGAATGGCACTTCAAGAGAGACGGTCCTGAGAGGAAATTCAAAGGAAAAGCAAAGGAAAACGAGCCAAATGATCAAGCAATGATCTTTGATGGGTATGAGAGTTCTGAAGTGCTAACAGTCTCAACATCCCACAATGCAAGCAACTGGATATTAGACTCAAGGTGCACATATCACATGTCTCTAAACAAGGACTGGTTCGAGCAACTAGAAAATTATGAAGGAGGTAAAGTCGTAATGGGAAATGATGCAGAGTGTGCCATTGCTGGATTTGGATCAATAAAGACCAGAATGATAGATGGTACATGTAAAACACTTACTGATGTGCGATATGTCCCTGGACTGAGGAGAAATCTGATATCACTTGGAATTCTAGATGCCGAAGGTTATTCTTACAAGTCTGACGGTGGAGTAATGAAAGTAAGCTCTGGGTCTTTGGTTATCATGAAAGGAATCAAAGAAAGTGGCCTATATGTTTTACAGGGAAACACAATTTTTACACCCTCAAGCTTAGCCATAGAGACTCAACCTGATATGACCAGGTTATGGCACTTAAGGCTAGGCCATGTGAGCCAAAGAGGTATAGATTAATTGAAGAAACAAGGTGCCTTTGGAAGTGGTGATGTTGATAGGCTGAGATTCTGTGAGCACTGTGTGCTTGGCAAAAAAACTAGAGTGAAATTCGATATTGCCAAACACACTAGTAAAGCGACTGTAGACTACATACATTCAGATATTTGGGGGCCTGTAATTGTCAATACACTAGGTGGAGCCAAATACTTCATCACATTCATCGATGATTACTCAAGGAAGGTGTGGTAATATGTCCTGAAACAGAAAAGTGAAGCCTTCAAAACCTTTAGACTTTGGAAAGCTCTAATAGAAAACCAAACAGGAAAGAGAATCAGAAGACTTCGGACTGACAATGGACTTGAATACCTTAGTGAGGAATTCACAGAATACTGCGAGGATCAAGGCATTGCAAGACACCAGACAGTCAAGTACACTCCTCAACAAATGGCATTGCAGAAGGGATGAATAGAACAATCCTCGAAAGAGTCCGGTGTATGCTAAAGTTTTCAAACTTAGGTAAGAATTTTTGGGGAGAGGCTGCCTCTATAGCAGTCTACTTGATCAACAGATCACCATCAACTACTTTAAGTCTCAAAACACCCGAGGAGGTGTGGTCCGAAAGGAAAACTGATTACTCTAATATGAGGATCTTTGGTTGTCCAGTCTATGTGCATGTGAATGAGGGAAAGCTTGAACCAAGATCCAAGAAGTGTATACTCTTGGGATATACTAATGGAACCAAAGGACATAGATGTTGGGCCAAGGATGGAGTCAAATCTAAACTCATTACAAGGAGGGATGTAATCTTTAATGAACAATAGATGTTGGTTGAAAAGCCTGCTCAAATTGTTAAAGAAAATGACAGAGGTACAATTGAAAATGAGGACAATCATGAAGCATCTGGAAATAAGGTGGAAATTACATCTACTATAAAGAAAGAGGCAACACGAGCTCATATTGAAGAAGAAGAAGAGAGTGTTGACCAAGAGGATTTAAGGCATTATCAGCCAGAAAGGGATAGAAAAAGAAGAAATACAAGGCTCCCTAACAAGCTTGGATATGATGAAGTTACTGCCTATGCTCTTATGACGGTAGCAGACTTTATGAGTAATGAACCAAGAACCTACAATGAAGCCATGAGTAGTGACACAAGTCACCTTTGGAAACTTGTTGTGGATGATGAGATGAGATCACCACAGAAAATAACATCTGGGCTCTAGTCCAAAAACCAAAGAATCAAAGGATCATTGGGAGAAATTGGATATATAAACTGAAAGAAGGAATCCCAGGTGTTATGGATCCCAAACACAAAGCTAGACTAGTTGCTAAAGTGTATGCAGCACAATAAGGCATGGACTTTAGAGAAATATTTTCTCCTGTGGTGAAACACATATCGATAATAATCCTTCTGCGAATGGTATTACATTGTGATCTGAACTTGGAGCAAATGGATGTCAAGGTTGCCTTTCTACATGGTAGCTTGGAGGAGACAAACTTCATGACTCAACCCGAAGGATATGTGATGAATAAGGATATAGATAAAGTTTGTCTACTGAAAAAATCGTTATATGGCCTCAAACAAGTACGTAGACAATGGTACTTGAGGTTTGATAAATTCATGACAGAGAATGAGTTTAAAATATAATGATGCATGTTTTATCATAAACACACTCAAGGTGATGGGGCAATTTACCTAATCCTATATGTTGATGATATGCTCACAACAAGCAACAAACAGAGTACCATAAGTAATGTGAAATGAAAGACATGGGTCAAGCATCTAAAATACTGAGAATGGAAATTCAGAGAAACATATTAAAGGGGACTCTACATATTACAAAGAGCAACTACATCAATAAGGTCCTGAATCGGTTTAACATGGCTCAAGCTAAACAAGTTATAACCCCGATAGGAGCCCACATAAAACTATCGGCCATGCAAAGTCCCACAACAGATGATGGCAAACAAGAAATGAAGGCAATACCATACACAAATGTAGTAGGGAGCATAATGTATGGGATGCTGTGTACACGTCTGGATCTTGCATATGCATCAAGCTTAGTAAGCAGATTCATGTCCAACGCGGGTCCAGAGCACTGGCAAGCTGTTAAATGGACACTCAGGTACTTGAATGGCTCTCAAGATATTGGATTTATACGAACAAGTGGAGTGACAGGGAGAAGATTGAAGGGTATGTGGACTCGGACTTTCGTTGGTGATCAAGACAGACAAAAGTCTCAAACAGGCTATGTCTTCACACTATATGGTAATACAATTAGCTGAAAAACAAATATACAACCCATTGTAGACCTATAAACTACTGAAGCAGATTATGTTGTTGCCATTTAAGCTTTCAAGGAGGAATTATGGATCAAAGGCATAATGGAAGAATTAGAAAAGAAGAAGCAGAATCTCTCATTTGGTGTTGATAGACAAGGGGCAGTTCAGTTGGCTAAGAATCCTATACACCATGAGAAGACAAAGCAAATATATGTGAGACTTCATTTCATTCGAGACATAATAGCAAGGGGAGAAGTCAACATTAATAAGGTTGCATCTGAAGACAATCCCTCTGATATGATAACTAAAGTTGTTGTTGGAGATAAGTTTCAATGTTGCCTAGCATTACTTAAAGTTGGTAAACTTCCTTGAAGCAAGGGGTCGGTTAAACTCGAGGAGCAGATGAGATATTGGAATAATGATCAGGTGGGGAATTGTTGACCATTGATCAGTATATTCCAATGTCAAGACAATGAGAAAGAATTAGCCTAATATATGAGTCATTGAAAAGGAGTTATGGGGCCTGTTTAGATACATGGTAATGGGCTGGGCTAAAGGGATTAGTGGGCTGATTATTAGATTATATAGTCTTGTATATAATAACCCATTAGTTCTGTTAGCTGGACATCGTCTTCTTCGTTTTACTTCACACCTGTAAACTAGTTCTGCTCTCTTTGATCGTCAATAAAAGCTTTGCTCCGAGGTCGAAGTGGATGTAGGCATTAAAGCCGAACCACTATAAATCCTTGTGTTCTTTGTATTTATCAATTGTTATATGCTTGGCTGCTGATCACTGTAATTCATGTCTCTATGATTCTTGATTGTGTATGAGAATTCTTCTAGTTGTGGAAGATCATATTTCATAACAATTACTCTGACCTTATATGTTACTTTGCTGATTCCACGTATTCGATAATTAATAAAGCTTACAAAAGAGGATGGTAAATGGGTTTAAAATTTTGGATGCAAGTAGCTAATCTCGTAACCAAATTTATAGCTATCATTGTACATGTAACGTTTTCTTTAACCTAATGATCTATGTACGATACACAATAAATTATTTAATTAAATTCTATTTGATCATAGAATATTTTACAAAGAACTAACACAAAAAGTTTTGAAACATATTTTATCACTCGCATCCAATAAGAATTTCCCGTCTGCTATCTCCTAGCATAGGGGATGAAATATAGGAAATTTATTAAAGACAAGAAGTATAACAAAAGTATTGACCAAGGACTCATGCATCATTCAACAGAACGACATTATACTCTACAATAGCGTCACCGGAAGTAGCATTATACTTCACCCTATTCGGCATCACAGAGCCGCGCGCTATTCAGAAAACACTAGAGCCACCAACAATCTGCAACTAACGATACTCATCCTTGAACAGATTGTGGCCTATCAAAATCAGTGTACTAAATTTAAATTTCCAACTTGTAAACACAAGATTATACGTCATATGGAAGCCAAGCTTTTCCAACACGGCCGACGAGAAAAACCCTTGGGCCCTGCTAGCTCTCTCTGAATCCGGGCTCGATCCTGAAGAGAACATATCGTCTATTGTGGCAATCAGGCCGAAATATGTAGGCGAATGAGTCGTGTAATTGGCCATAGCAATCGAGATATTAGTCGGATTCTGGTTGCTAACGATGTCATGAAGGTAGAAACGAAGGTCACTCACCCTTTGCTTCATGTGAGGGAGTTTTCTGTACCAAGTTTTCATTTCTTCGGGATACCTGCCAACGCCTATAGGCTCATTATGCCCGTGAACAACTGCAACTGTATATAGGTATATAATCGAACAAAGAATTAAAATAGAGCCCATCTTCTCCATTTTCTCCCTATGCTCCTCTCTAAATTTCCTGCCCAGAACCGCTGAAGTGTAGATTTTTTAACAGTGGAAAATGATTCAAATAGAAGCGCGGAATAGAAATTTCTCAGAGAAAATTATAAATCATAAAGAACTACAATTTATAAAGCAGTCAGCAAATGAAAATTACACGTGAAAAATGCCGAAAAATCAGCGAATGAGATCTGAGTCTCAATTCATGGAAGACGCCTCTGCATAAAGGCAAGCGAGTCACTTGCATACCATTCGTAGACCCAAAAACCGGTCAAGATATAAAAATACGAGGGATTCACATTATCGAAGAATAAATGTTTCTTATGTTGAGATGTGTTGATGTTTGAAAGACTCTCGAGACAGTGGAAGAGTTATTTATTCAATTTTTGAAAGTTGTTGAAGCATATGGGGATGTATTTTACAATGAGCTTAAATCTGTTTTGAGAATATTGGAACTTTATTTTAATGACATGTGAGGGGTAGAGTTATGATAATGGTTCAAATATGAAAAAGGCAACAAAAAGGAGTATGCATTAGAGTACTAAAGGAGTATTATAGAGCATTTTACACTCTATTTGGTTCTCATTATCTTAACCTGGCCTTTTATGATATGGCAATGAGTTGTGTTCAAGTCATATAATTTTTTAGTGTGATGCAAATAAATTATTCCCCGATTCAACAAACGGTGGGAGGTTCTTGAATCTTTTGTAAAATGTTGCAATAGAGAAGGACTTACGTTAAAATCATGGTGGGATACATGGTAAGGCCTTCTTAATAGCAAAAAATCTTTAAGATTTCAAGCTCCTCTAGTAAGAAATTCAAAATTTTATTTAGTAGAATATAGTGGTGATGCAAAAACAGTTATGCTGAGCCTTTAGCAAATTATGAATTTGGAAGCTTTGAATTCCTCGTGGGCCTAGTAATATGGTTTGAAGTATTGCACAAGGTAAACAAAGTTAACAAGATTCTCCAAAGAAAAGATATGGTTAATTACAGTAATTGATTTCATGAAATTCCAGATTTTTATGGGAGGAGTTCCGATGTAATTTGGCAACTAAGTATGATTTTTAAATAGAAAGGTTATATAAATCACAATTAAGACTTAGCTAATGACATGCACAATTGCCGATTCAATTAAATGGCAACATGGATATTTAGTTCTAATTCCATTTCAGTATGTGGTCTTGTTTAGAGTTTGGCTAAAGGTATATAATGAAAGTGTCCAGATTCAAGCTTTGTCATTTATATTCTTTTATAAATCGATTTATGATGTCTTGAGGTGAAAGAGTTTTGGTCCAAGTAGGTACTAAGTATAATCTTAAAACTTGATAATATATTCTCAACATTATGAAACTTGGCTAGAATGCTTCGGTCATCTGACTTTCCAATATCTAAGATATCATGTTACAAGGACTTAAACAGCAAGATATAGTTGTGTATGAGCTCTGTATATAGAACAATGATTTAGGACTACTTTCTAATCTAATAACCTTGGTTTATAGATATTGATATTGCTCGAGATTCCTGATTTAATATTCGGAATTAAGCTAAAAATCTCAGGTGCGTACACTCATATTCCGACATTATTTCGCAAATGAATTTGGATGCACATCGTTGTTATCGATGCTTAATGTTCCTTATATGTTGAAATTCTATATTTGGTTATGTTCTGGTGATATTCTGGATGATATGTATGTTATGTGAGCTACCTCTTAGTTCCTGCGAGTCAAAGTGCTGCATATGGGATACATGCGAGCCACCTCTTGTTTCTCTATGGTCAAAGTGCTGCATAATGGGGTCTGTAACGCCCCAGATTCGACGACTATCCTCACTGTACCAAGACGAGTCTTTCCAACGTGCTTATGTACTCACTCACACGCACCCTAGGTAACCTTCCTAGGAGGTCACCCATCCCAGAATTGCCCCAAGTCAAGCACGCTTAACTTTGGAGTTCTAATGTGATGAGCTACCGAAAAGAAGATACATCTTCGTGATATGAGTAGTACATATCAAATATTTTAAGCCATCTTCAACTGTACAATACATTACATTGAACAGTCTCGGAATCCCTCTCATTCCGGTGTGGGATCGGTTCATTCATGTTCCCTCCACTTAGAATCCTGTCCGGAGCCACTCATTGTCCGTGCAACTTCATGGCACTTGGCGATCACCCCCCGCCCTCTTTCGGCCCCGGGCCTCACATGCCCACCAGCTTCCGCTTGGTTCGGTCCTCAAATTACACCATACTAAGAGAGGTCGGCTTTGATACCAACTGTAACGCCTCAGATTCGACGACTATCCTCACTGTACCAAGACGAGTCTTTCCAGCGTGCTTATGTCCTCACTCACACGCACTCTAGGAAAATTCCCAGGAGGTAACCCATCCCAGAATTGCCCCAAGTCAAGCACGCTCAACTTTGGAGTTCTAATGTGATGAGCTACCGAAAAGAAGATGCACATTCGTGATATGAATAGTACATATCAAATCTTTTAAGCCCTCTTCAACTGTACAATCCATTACATTGAACACTCTCGGAATCCCTCTCATTCCGGTGTGGGATCGGTTCATTCATGTTCCCTCCTACCTAGAAGCATGCCAGGAGCAGCTCATTGTCCGTGCAACATCATGGCACCGGCGATCACCTCCCGCCTTCTTCGGCCCCGGGCCGCACAGGGTCCCATTGTGGATGTTGTTCTGTTCTGTTTGTCATGTGAGCCACCTCTTGGTTCCTGCGGGTCAAAGTGCTGCATGCAGGGAAGCATGTGAGCCACCTCTTGTTCCCTATGGTCAAAGTGCTGCATGTAGGGAATTCTTATCTTGGTTCTGTCATTCTAGTTATTATCTCATTCTGACATCATATTTACATGTGTGTTTATTATTTATTTTTTGTGAAAGCTTTTGTCGATATCCTTGAGATCGAATTAGTGGCTGGATACATGAGTGTACTGAATAATTTGTTTTCAGGTAATAATCTGAATGAGGAAGACGAATACATAGAATATATAGAAGAGATCATTGAGGATGGTGATGACATAGAGGATGTTTCGTAGATTTTGAGACTTGAATATTTTTATTGAGTTCTTTTAGGATTCGTGGATTATTATTTTTAAAATATTTTTGCTAGTCCTTTGAAAGACTGATTTATTTACTCATCGATATGATTGAAAGATTGACTCATTGTTTTCTTTTAATAAATAATTTATGATTCTTTATAAATAAGCCTTGTGTTGATTATATGTGCTATCGATACTTTAAATAAGGCATGACCTCTGCAAATATTGTGTGTGTTGGGTGTGCGATACCCTGGCCTTACAATTAGTCTCTTAAAGAGTTTGATTATCTTTTCGAAACAATATAGAAATACTGGTTTTGAAGCCGCAAAGAGTGAAACTGGAAAGATTGCTTTAGAAATATAGGTTGAACTCGTATTTCCTGAAAATCGTATTCGTCATTTATATTTTTTTTATAAAAATGACTGAGATAAACTAATACAAGGAGCTGAAGAATATTTTTGATAAATTTTTTTTTGCATATAGTTGATAATGATATTCTTCACTAAGACAAGATTTGAGAAGTTTAAAAAATATGAAGAGACTTTAGGTTTTTTATATAACTTGAACAAGTTAAAAGATTCAAATGATGAGAGTTTGAACAATTCATGTGCTACACTTGAAGATTTTTTGAAACATTAGGATGATTATGATATTAATGTGCTTGAACTATTTTCTGAATTGTAGTTACTCAAAAAAATATTATCGGATTGTATTACCAAACCACTTTAAGTCTTGAGGCAGCATTTCTCCTAACGATGATACATGTCAGTTGATATTATAATTGTCGCCAACCAATAACAGAATGATCAATAGCTTCTATAATACGAAAAAGTTAGTCAAATGCTTAGGTTCGCTTGTAGAAAAGATTGATTGTTTCATTAAAAATTGAATTATTTTTTGGAATGATGGTATTGAACTTACTGAATGTAAGATGTGCGGCTAACCTCGTTATAGGCCACACAAGAGTGAAATAGGGAAGAATAAAACAAATACATCTCAAGAAATTATGTATTATTTTCCATTAACCCCAAGACTCATGCATCTAGCGCACAACAATACACATGGGGTGGCATCATGAGCATGTGCATGGAGAAGATATAATGTTTCATCGCTCTAACTCTGCTGCATGGAAGCACTTAGACAAGAAAAATCCTTATTTCGTGATGTAACCATGTAATGTGAGCTTAGGACTTTAAGCCGATGAATTCCAGACATCTGGGTAATCGGGGCAACTTGCCCCTCCCCTGCACCAGTTACAACAATCCTGTATATGGCAGGCTATAAGATAGGTATAAGGAAATGTATAAGCTAATCAAATTTAGCCGTTTGGCTAGCGAAGAAGAAAATCTGGTACACAAATCTCGGTAATTACAGTAAAAAAATACGATGTTTATGCGACTTGTGTCCTTTTTTTTAACCTGCGGAAAGCTCCTCAACAAACTCTATATCCATCGTGGCTAGTCATATTAACGCCGTTAACATACCGCCATGGATTTACATTAAAGACGAATACATGTTTCTTATTATGCTTGTATCGGGTCAAAGAACTAGAAAGACAAGATATATGTGTTCCTATAACCTCTGATTGCTGAACTTAAGGACCTATGGTGTATAAGGGTGGAGACTTATGATATTGCAGGTAACCAATTTTTAGTTGCATGCTTTTTGTTATGGACAACTAGCGATATTCCGACATACTCAACATTGTTGGGATGGAGCATGGCAGGTAAGTTAGCACGTACACATTTCATGAACGAGTCTGATACATTTACGCTACCGCGTAATGGGAAGATGCCCATGTTTGATAATCATAGTTTTACCCTTTTGACCACACTTTTAGGCAAAATGAAAAAGCTTTCATAAAGAATCGGGAGGTCACAAAACATCCACCACACATTAATTTAGGAGAAGAAATCATCGAGGAAATAGACAAATATGGGTTGGTATCAGTAACTTAAAAAGAGTTCTAATGAATTTATAAATAAATATATTGTCAAGATATGTAGATGTGTTTGGAGGAAAAGGAGCATATTCGAGTGCCATATTGGAAGGATCTACTCATTAGACATAATATGGTTGAGAAGAATTTTTTTGATAACATTTTCAATTTTGTGATGAATTTTCCATGAAAAAACAAAATACACATCAAAGTCATGTGACTGAATTAAAAGAATTGTGTTATAGACCTAAGTTGCATTAGAATGAAACAACCAAAAATTTTCCATAGGCTTGTTACACATTGGAAAAAGAAAGTAAACAAACATTGTATAGTTGGGTGAAGGAAATAAAATTCCCCGATGGATATGCCTCAAATATGGCTCGATGTGTCTTTATGAAAAGTTGAAAATGTTTTGAATGAAGAGTCGTGATTATCATGTCTGGGAAGACGTATACATGTCATCTGGGAAAGACGAAGAGTTTAAGGCAACATGGAATTTGTATTATCAAGTACAATACAAAAATTATGGCACAAGTGGAGAAAAATGAGTCAGCCTCCAGAACATGTTCCTAATGTTGTGTGGGCTATATGACAGAGTGTTTGTAGCAGAAAAAGTGGAAAAAAAACTTGGGGACAACTAGAAAGAGTAGAAATCTTTCGCAGTACACATCTTCAAAAGGATGACAATTTCGTCGATGTTCGATCTCAGGCATCAAAACTTTATTTATTAGTAAATAACATATTCCATTTTTTGGTATGGAGGTTTGGTGTGTTGTCAATGTTTGGAGGACTAGTTGGAATTATATGTCTCGCTTGTTTTTTATTCTGACTTTGAATTTTTTTATTTTTATTTTTTATTTTTTTGCATTTATAAAATTTGCATTATATAAATTAAAGCTTCTATTGTAAGTTGGTTGAAATACTGATTTATTTTTCTTCATTGAATATAAATTGAATGTTAAGGAACCAATTAGTTCATATATTACATATTAATAGATAATATTTTATTTTACACAGGATAATATGACAACAAAATTTACAGAAACATCTCAGGCTTCTACAGATGGGAGGAGCCACATACTCTATTACATGATGACATAAATAACATATATTATGATGTTGTTGGGTGATGAAGAAGAGTCGCCTCTATGGCCTTGGCTCCCAGGCAAAATTTATGTTTCCTTAATGTCTACTTCAATCGGGTAAGGATCATCCATGCAACTCATACTGTTGCTATATAAGACTTGAGACCAAAAAATGCTGAGTTGAAAGCTCGTATTGTGGAATTTTAGAAGACGGGTGCAAAGAATATGGATTTGAGAGGTCTTATGGTAGACTTAGAGGAAACAATGTGCACATTTTGTCGGCTATTGATTGATGCAAGTTGTGGGCAATCATGGAGGTGCAATTAATAAGCATGCATTTGTTGAAAAGATGACGCATTTTGAAAGACCTCGAAATTTTACTATAAATAGGTGCATCATTCCTTTATTTCAAATCATCATTTCTTCGAGTTTTCTCTCATCATATAACATTTGAGTGCTTAGTTCTATAATATTTGTGAGGTGTTTGTTCTCCTGTATTAAGAGAATGTGTGTTCTCTTTGGAAACACAGTAAGTGAGTTGCCACAAAATATTATAGTGGAAATCTTTTCATCTTGCCCGTGATTTTTACTCTAATAATTTTTAGAGGTTTTTCACGTAAATTTCGGTGTCCAGTTTATTCTTTATTTTCGAATTTATTATCTCAAATTCCGCACGTGGGACCAACAAGTAATATAAGAGCTTTGATTTAAAATTTCTTAAAATTCTGAGTATGCTCTATGGTTGCAGCTTAGACTGATCTTCCACATCAGAAAAGATTTTTTGAATTTTTTTTGTTAAGGCGGGATTATTTTGTCCAGTCTACAAAATTATTGTAGACGTAATGGCGGGCAGGTACGAAATAACAAAGTTCAACGAAAGCAATTTTATGCTATGGAAAATAAAGATACAAGCAGTTTTAAGAAAGGAGAATTGCTTGGCGGCTATTGGAGAAAGACCGGTGGAAATTACGGACGATGGAAAGTGGAATGAGATGAATGACAATGTTGTTGCCAATTTACACTTGGCTATAGCAGACGAAGTATTGTCAAGTATCTCTGAGATAAAAATAGCCAAAGTTATCTGCGATACTCTGACAAAGATGTACGAGGTCAGGTCGTTACACAACATGATTTTTCTAAAGAGAAGGCTTTATACTCTTCGGATGGCGGAATCTTCATCGATGACCAACCATATCAACACAATAATTACTCTATTTGTCCAACTCACTTCCATGGGGCATAAAATAGGGGAAAATAAACGTGCGGAGCTTTTACTTCAAAGTCTACCAGATTCATATGATCAACTTATCATCAACATTACGAACAATATTCTTATGGGCTTTCTAAGATTCGACGATGTCTTAACTGCGGTTATCGGAGAAGCAAGCCGGCGCAAGAATAAGGAAGATAGGTTGGTAACCTCGAAGCAGGCAGAGGCTTTACCGATGATAAGAGGAAGATTTACGGACCGTGACTCCAGTGGGAGCCAAAGACGAGGTAGATCAAAGTCGAGAAGTAAGAAGAAAAATATTTACTGCTTTGAATGTGGCAGTAAATGGCACTTCAAGAAAGAGTGTATGAGTATCGATAAAAGTTCTCAAGGAAATGTGGCCAGTACTTTCAGGCAGTGGTGAAATATTATTCAGCGAAGCAACAACAGTTACAGAAGACAGACACAAATTTTATGACATGTGGATTATGGATTCAGGAGCAACGTGGCACATGACGTCTCAGAGAGAATGGTTCGATCATTATGAACCAGTCTCAGGAGGATCTGTATTCATGGTAAATGATCATGCCTTGGAAATCACTGGGGTCGGTACTATCAAAATTAAAATGTTTGATGGCACCATTCGCACCATACAAGAGGTACGACATGCGAAAGGACTGACGAAGAATCTTTTGTCCTTGGGGGAATTGGATGATATCGGGTGCAAAACACGGATCGAGAACGGGAACATGAAAATTGTGAAGGGTGCGCTTGTGGTTATGAAGGCGGAAAAATTTGCTGCAAATCTGTATGTACTTTTGGGAGAAACACACAAAGAGGCAGAAATAGTTGTTGCATCAATTGGTTCAGGAGAAGAATTAACAGTGTTATGGCATAGAAAGCTCGGGCATATGTCAGAACCGAGGTTGAAATTCTCTCAGAATGAAAGCTGCTGCCGAGACTTACAAAAGTGTCACTACTCTTTTGTGAGCACTGTGTTATCAGTAAACAACACAGATTAAAGTTTGGCACTTCTACTGCCAGAAGCGAAAACATATTGGAGCTGATTCATTCGGATGTCTGGCAAGCACCGGTTGTATCCCTAGGAGGAGCGAGATACTTTGTCTCGTTCATTGATAATTTTTCTAGGAGATGTTGGATGTATCCAATCAAGAAGAAATCAGATGTTTTCCAGATCTTCAAAGATTTCAAAGCGCGGGTTGAACTTGATTCAGAAATGAAAATTAAGTGTTTGAGGACTGACAATGGAGGAGAATATACCAGTGATGAATTTGATGTATATTGTCAACATGAGGGCATCAAAAGACAGTTTACGACGGCTTACACACCTCAACAGAATAGAGTGGTGGAGCGGATGAACAGAACCTTGTTGGACAGAACAAGAGCTATGTTGAGGACTGCAGGTCTAGAAAAGTCATTTTGAGCAGAAGCAGTCAAAACCGCTTGTTATATTATCAATCGTTCTCCTTCAGTGGTGATTGATCTGAAGACTCCGATGGAGATATGGACTGGAAAGCCGACATATGATTCTCGTTTGCATAGATTTGGAAGTCCTGTGTACGTTCTGTACAATGAGAGAGAAAGATCGAAGTTGGATTCGAAATTTAGAAAATATATCTTCTTGGGTTATGCTGATGGAGTGAAGGGATTTCGCTTGTAGGATCCTACTGTTCACAAGCTTGTCATCAGCAGGAATGTTATTTTCGAGAAAGATAAAGTAAAGGGAGACAAAGGCATGCTGAATACATAAACTACTATATTTCAGGTGGAAAATAAGACGGACTGAAGGTCTAGTTTCTTGTGAAACAGTACCAGAGCACGAAGAACAAAAACATGTTGAGTCTGAAGTTTCCAATGTGAGGCAGTCAACTCGAGACAAAAGACCACCTGGTTGGCTTTCAGATTATGTCACTAAAAGCAATATTGCATATTGTCTATTATTAGAGGATGGTGAGCCATCGAGTTTTCATGAGGCTACTCAAATATCGGATGTATCCTTGTGGATGATAGCCAAGAAGAATTGGAGGCATTGGACAAGAATAAAATTTGGGATCTTATTACATTACCACGAGGGAGGAAAGCCATTGGAAATAGATGGATTTATAAGATCAAGCATGATGGAAATAACCAAGTGGAGCGGTATCGTGCTAGATTGGTGGCAAAAGGGTGTGCTAAGAAAGAATGTATTGACTTCAATGAGATATTTTCTCCTGTGATTCGGCTTAAAACAGTCAGAGTAGTGTTGGCAATGTGTGCAGTGTTTGAGTACTGTATGCATCAGCAGTGGGAAGTTTGATGTTCTCTATGATCTGTACAAGACCAGACATTGCTCAAGCAGTGGGAGCACTTAGTTGGTATATGGAGAAACCTGGACGAGAGCATTGGAACACTGTCAAGAGCACTGTCAAGAGGATCCTTATACATTAAGGGTACCTCAAATGCTGTATTATGTTGGAGGATCAGATTTTACACTAAGGGGTTATGTCTATTCAGATTATGCATGTGATCATGATAAAAGAAAATCTACTACTGGTTATGTGTTTACACTTGCAGGGGGAGCAGTAAGCGGGTTTCAAAACTGCAAAAAGTTGTGGCGTTATCTACAACAGAGGCAGAATACATGGCAGCTACTCAAGCTTGCAAGGAATCAATATGGATTAAAAGGTTATTGGATGAGATCAGACACAAACAAGAGAATGTTCCTTTGTTTTGTGACAGTCAGAGTGCCTTGCACATCGCAAGAAATCCAGCCTTTCATTCCAGGACGAAACACATTGGAGTTCAATTACACTTTGTTCGAGAAGTAATAGAAGAAGGAAGTGTGATATGCAGAAGATCATCCATACAAAAGATAACATAGTTGATTTTCTGACCAAGCCAGTGAACACTGATAAGTTTGAGTGGTGTAGATCCTCAAGTGGCCTAGCGAAAACGTAAGCAGCAGAGAATGGCAAGATTAAAAGGTTGTGTGGAGATGTGTTTGATTCTCAATCAAATCTCCAAGTGGGAGAAATGTCGGCAATTGATTGATGCAAGTGGTGGGCAATCATGGAGGTGCAATTAATAAGCATGTATTTGTTGAAAAGATGACGCGTTTTGAAAATTGCAGACGGAACGCGTTTTATACGCGGTTTCACACCTCGAAATTTTACTATAAATATGTGCCTCATTCCTTCATTTCAAATAATCCCTTTTTCGAGTTTTCTCTCATCCTATAACATTTGAGTGCTTAGTTCTATAATGTTTGTAAGGTGTTTGTTCTCTTGTATTAAGAGAGTGTGTGTTCTCTTTGGAAATACAGTGAGTGAGTTGTACACCACAAAATATTATAGTGGAAATCTTTTCATCTTGCTCGTGGTTTTTACCCTAATAATTTTTAGGGGTTTTCCACGTAAATCTCGGTGTCCAGTTTATTCTTTATTTTCGGGTTTATTATCTCAAATTCCGCACGTGGGACCAACACATTTATGTCTCGTATGGTGTTTTCTCAAACATTAGATCGTTTTTATGCCTTTTCAGTTTATTCTTTACTTATAATTGATTCTGATGAGACTCAACCCTGGTCGCCACCGTATTAGCAGTTCAAGTTCTAGTTTTTCAATGGATGGACTTAGAAACATTTGGATGGTTATGCATGTTTTGTAGAATGACATGTTTTTGGTATGTTTCATACTTAAATAGTTTGTATAAATATTTGTTTTGATCTGGTGTTGTGGTTAAGATTAATTATATTATGTTTTGGTTGTCTTTATTTGCTTTATTGATTATCATATTGCGTTGTAATTGATTGATAGAGATAGGAGAAGGGTGCGGCAGGAAGGTTAGGACCCTAATCTTGAGACCTAATTGGAAACTTGATTCGTAATTAGAGACCGAAATTAATAAATCCGTAATTTAGAGATGAAATAAAACACATCAGTCCCTAAATTAGATACCGAATTTATCATATCGATCCCTAAACTAGAAACCGATGTTGTAAATTCAGTCGCTAAATTAGAGATTGACTAGTTAAACCTAAACCGGTCTCTAAGTACTAGCGACCCATGCTCATAGTCATATAATTAAGAAAATAAAAAATCTAAAATAGAATAAAGGGAAAAAGAAAAGTTGACGAAATACATGATTAAGATGCCTGAATTGGAGTTTCAGTACTTCATTCTCTACTTCATTTTTTATGGCCTAAGACTACGTCTTTTAACTTTATTTGACAATCAACAAGTGTAGTATTTTCTAAATATTGAAATTGCATTACAAAACACGTAGTCGTCACATTTGGTAATAAAGAACAAAAATTGCATAACACCAATTGAAAAGATGTGCAAATAAATGAAACACAATACTAACATAACCGTACATCCAAGCATGGTTTTTACATATTGTCGAGCTCAAATTTATTCGATTTTCCAGCAAGCATGCGTATGTGGGAGTAATCAGACGTAAGAAACATAAATAGTATATTCCAAAACACCGTAGAGTGTAGCAGGGTCGAAAGAGTAAGTGCTGGTGATCGCGAATCCACGTGCCATGCGGAATACTCCGGTGCCGCCAACCACCGGCAGCTCACGTGTGGCATTCAATATCTGATTTCTTCCTGAAATAGACACTGTACTTCCATTATACTGACCGGACGTAAAAACAAAGTTAAGGTTCATGGTTAATGCCGGTATCTCCAAGTCCGAGGAAGTGATCAACCCTTGAACCCTGCCCAGTTCCTCCGAATCTCTTTCAGGCCGGACTGTCAGCAGATCATCCACTACGCTAACTTGGCCGAACGTGGTGGGAGAACTGGAAGAGATGGAAGATCTTGCTACCTCGTATACAGTTTGATTTGGACCAGCTAAAATGTCTTGGATGAAGAAATGAAGCTTGGCTACCTTTTCCTTTTGATGGATTAGGCTTCGAAACCATTCCAAATCGTCATCCGGCCATCGTTTTCTGGCGAACGAATTCGGTATCGATATCAGTCAATGAGGAAAGCATCAAGATCACAACTATTTGGTTGGCCATGCATGCAATATAGAATTTACTAGCTAGGAAAGATTACAAGTGATTTGGGTGGATGATAATTAAAGGGATTATATAGCAACTGGGAAAATTTTAAATGGATTAATTAATTTTCACGCAAAGAAACGTTCAAGCCGGCATTGGTTCCGTACCCACAAGTACTTTGAGACTTTTTCCTACGAGAAATTAAAGAAACTGCGGCAACGAGATCTTACTCATTAAGATATTCAATTTTTATCCCATTGATTTGTGGAGCCTGAAAATAAGATTATAGATTTTTCTAAGAAACGTCGATTTCTACCAAGGATTTGACTATTTCATAGAAATAGTGATCAATAATTCATTGAAAGGGTAATTTTAAATTCTTTTTTTATGATTTTGTTTTTGAGAATGGGTTTTTTTTTTTTTTTGATTTAAACAAGATTAGCTGTTTGTTTTAACGTTTCAACACTGACGTAGATCTCTTTATCTTTCAATTGAATTGATTAATTTTATTGTCATGTCTTCACTATTCATGTTTTGACTATATCATTAATTTAATCGAATATTCATTGTTATCACTCTAATTTGATATTTATATTTGTTTGTTTAATAATATTGTTTGTCGATATTTGACATATCATTTGCTTAATTGCTTCGTTGTTTCATCAAGAAGATATAGATCAAGTTTTATTTCAAAAATATCACAACACATTAACATATAGATATATAAAGTAAGTTTCATTTGAGACCGTTTCATGGAACAATATCAATGAGACATGTCGACTTTGTCCATATATGTGATGAAAAGTAATATTATTGTAGTAAAAAGTAATAGTTTTTTATGAATTCAGAGATACGTATCGTAGAGTTGAATTGTAAAACGGTCTAATAAGAGCTTTTGTGTAATATGAAATCTGACTTGAGATGGAGTTCGTTTTCTTCTTGTTGCTTTGGGTGTAAACCAAAATTTCAGAATAATCGACGCTTTTCTATCTAATTAAATTGTAATAGGGATATAATTATGAACTTTTATATGAAAATAAATTTTTGGTTGCCTTAAAAAAAAAATAGATAAATAATGCCAACCACCGCACATAATTAATAATCAACAAATCATGACACGTCAAATTTTGATTAATTGCATGCTGATTTTTCATTCGTCTTGAGTTGTTTAAAGTCCTCACTCACTTTTTTCCATCACCTAGTTTGAATATGTTAAAATATAATAAAATCAACGGTCTTGTTTGTAGGAGCGAGCGCTTGACGCTGTACCAAAAACTATAGTCGATGGTAATGGTGTAACTCAAATTTTTTAAAATCATACAAAAGTTCAAGCACCACTTATCAATTACTCTACTCAGTAAGGAAAATTATTGCACCAAACAATCTACCTTCCCAATAATTGTACATCTTGCAATAAATGAGAATCAAATATATGATCTCGGCTCTTATACCAATTGTGAGACCGAGCGCTTATCGCTTTACCAAAAGTTATATCTAGTGAAAATAGTTCAAATAAAATATTTTTAAATCGTACAACAGCTTAAATACTACGTTTCGATTGTTTTATCCAATAAAAACAATTATTACACTCAACAATGTTTCTTTATTTTGTCTAACTCAAGGTCTAAGTAATAAATTTTATAGCATTTGAAAAATTGCCCCTAGAAAATGAATTCGACACGTTAAACGTATATAATAATGTATCACTAATTGACCAAGTACATCTTCCAGCCTCATGTAGCAAAATTTCTAAAGATGCCATATGTTTCAAAATAATACTACCATTTGGATCGTGAGATAAGATCATCGACGAAAGACGTATGATGAGATGATAAATCAATATGTGGATACCATAATAAATTATAACTCTACGTCTTCGCAAAACTTGAACTAAATGTCAGATAAAATAAAGATGTATAAAATGAATCAAATTATTTTGAATAAGGTATATAATAACTAGTGTCTTATCTTTTAACACTTTCTCCTATTGTTCGACGGGATGCTTTGACTTCCCCAGATATATTATTTATTTGATAATAAAGAAAGTGTCGAAGAAGTCGACGAGTTTGACATATCAAATTTCTGGGTTTTCTTTATAACATTAAAATTTCACAACAAATGTCAAATAGACGTCACATTTTGTAACAAAGTACAAGAAATTGCACGACACCAAATGAAAATATACACAAATGAATTGTATCGAATTAAGTTTCTACTGGTTCAAATCAAAGGCAAAGTTTAAATTTAATCTTATACCGAGTCAATGTCACACCCACAATGCAGGCTAAAATGCTCTGTCAAACCTTCCACCGTTAGAAATGGCGATTGTTTTTGTTGTTGTTTTTTATTTTTATTTTTTAAAAAATAACAATGCTTGCTAAAGTGTTAATTCCAAGTGATAAAAAAATATTCAGTCCATTGCCTCCAACTTTTTTTCACCTCAACATGTCTTTCATTGAAAAAATTGTCAGAAGAATATATCAGAGTTTTATCTTGACACTTTTAATCGTATTTATGAGGCATTTATAATCTCATCTTCGATGTTAACTCATTTGTTTCACATATTTATAACGTTTGAAGTGTTTGATGTGTGTTAGAATCGATGAAGTGTTTAGAGATGATTGAATAAACACTTTACAAGTTCAAAAATTCTTACTTTTGAAAAGTGTGCTTTTGAAATGTTTTAAGAAGTCAGAAGCTAGTCTAGTTTTTGGAAAGTGGAGCAAATTATTTGATAACTGCGGAAATACTCCACAACATTTTAATGAAATTGAATGCAGTAGAAGGCAATAAGACCTAAAATTGTTTATGGAAAAGATCAAATGACAAAAAATTTCTACGCCTCTCCTTCTTCTGTTTCCAGAAGGTATCACTAGAAGACTCTGATAAGTACATACTTGTAGAAACCCAACTCAACATGTCTTACATTTGGCTACTGAAACTCCTAGTATTACTGTCACGTCCCGATACCGGGGTGAGTTGACATCCGGCGTTGTTTTACAATTATTCAATCGTAATTCAACAAGCCTCGTAGTACAGTGTACAACCAAACCAGTCTTTTTCATAAAACATACATTGTCTTTACAACGTAATCAACTTAATAAACGAGTGCGGAAGCGAACAACGTAAAAATAAAAGATAGTCCAAATTCCAAAGTATGTCTTGATCAACTGAAACATTGTTACCATCCCCAGAAATGCATTTACTCTTCTTCTTCAACTTGTTTTTCATTCTTATCTGGGAGAGAGATGTCTAAGGGTGAGTATTTTGTGAAATACTCAGCAAGTGGGGGCCGATCGATCACAATAACACAAGGATATACATATATAGATCTTAACAATTCGAAATTTTCCGTGTCTCAACAAACATCGGAACAATAAATAGACAAAATGATAGATACGACATAATTTATATATATTTATGTAAATATTAAATGAATTTCATGTCACAATAATAATTCATAACAAAATCAAGACATAGTATTAACAATGAGCAAACATAACTTATCATATGCATATAGACATATCATATATTATTCGTATTGCACTGTTATTTCATCTTATTATCTATGGTGTTACTGATCAGTCCCCTATATGTAATTCCTCTAAGGGGTGAGGCCATATATCGGTTATTATTACCCACCGCATCAGGGCCATAAACTTGTCATATCTTATCATGTTTTAGAAAAATTTTCCTTTTTACTATTTCTAACTTGAATCATAACAGTGCCTTTAAACATAATTCTTAAAATACACTAATTTGGTGTTTAAGAATATATATTAGAATATAACATGAAACGAAGACAACATAATTTTGAAACGAAAGGAACATGCACTTGAAATTGATTTAAATATGCTTAACAATTATCGAAACGAAATATTCATATATCAAATCGAATGATTATATCATGTCGATCGAATTTTTCGAAAACATACTTAAATACTTTAAAACATAAGCCCACTTACTGAAAGGTGCTCCAAAATTACGGAAGAAACAAAGCTGGAATTTATCGTCCGAAAATCCGTAAATTAGCTAAACTCGTTTGAAATCCGAGCAGTTTTCTTGCCGAAGTGTTTCACAAAATTTGACCGTATGGATGAGGCTGAAATTTTGATATGATGTTTAAAACATATGAAAGTGTAATATGAATGCTGTCGATTAGATTTGAATAAACCGTTGGACTGGAAGTTTCTCTCGAAAATGAACAGAATTTCTAGCTCGAAAATATCACTCAAGAAAATGTTGATGGTGTTCAAGCTTCATTCATGCTCTAGTTTGAGAGGTTTATGGTGTGTCTTCCCTCATTCTCAAAACATATATTTATAGGTAAGATTGGAGAATAATTCTTATAATTTAATGCATGCTTTAAAATATTTTAATTATTTTAGTCAAAAATTTGGGCACAATTGTTTTTCAATGTTTTGGACTCTTGTTTTTCAATGTTTTGAACTCCATAAAAGCTAATAAATATAATACTAATAATTAATAATAATAAATCATAATCTTACATTCCTCCCTCCTTATTGGAAGTTTCGTCTCAGAAACTTGAGTTTTCTTGATTTTCGAACAGATAGGGATATTGCTCGAACATCTTCTCTTTTAGTTCCAAGTAGCTTCTCTTTCGATATGATTAGACCACTGTATCTTAACATAGGAAATGTTGCGTCGCCTTAATACTTGTTCTTTGGTGTCCAAAATTCGAATTGGAACTTCTTCATATCTTAGTTTTTCATTCAGATTACTTTCCATCAGGAGCGGTCCAGTTTCAAGAACATGACTTGGATCTGGGATGTCCTCAATTGTGAAACATGAAATACATTATGAATTCTTGACATATCTGGTGGCAATGCTAGTCTGTATGTCAATGTTTCGATTCTTTCTAAAATTTCAAAAGGTCCTATGTATCGAGGATGTAATTTCCCAGCTTTATTGAATCGAACAACTCCTTTCATGGGAGAAACTTTTACGTAAGCTTTTTCTCCAAGGGTGAACTCCACTGGTCTCTTCTTTAGATCAGCCCAACTTTTCTGTCGATCTTGAGCAATTTCGAGTCTTTCTTAATGATTGTTACTTTGTCCACGGTTTCTTGGACAAGTTCAGGTCCAGTTATGGATTTCTCTCCTACCTCATCCCAGTATAGAGGTGATCGACATTTTCGGCCGTACAGAGCTTCGTATGGAGCCATTCCAATACTGCTATGATAACTGTTATTGTAAGCGAACTCAATTAAAGGTAGATATTCACTCCAATTACCACTGAATTCTAAAACACATGTTCGTAGCATATATTCAAGGGTTTGTATTGTTCTCTCTGTTTGGCCATCAGTTTGAGGGTGATAAGCTGTACTGAGAGTAACCTTAGTCCCCATAGCTTGTTGAAAACTTTTCCAGAACCGAGACACAAATCTTGGATCTCTATCAGACAGAATGCATGCCGGAACTCCATGTAATCGCACAATATTGTCCATATATATGGTAGCCAATTTTTCCAGATTATAATTCATGTAGACAGGTAGAAAATGTGCAGATTTTGTGAGTCTATCTACGATTACTCATATTCCATTATGACTTTGCCTAGACTTTGGTAAACCTACTACAAAATCCATGGAAATATGTTCTCCATTTCCATTCTGGAATTTCCAAGGGTTGAAGAAGTCCTCCAGGCCGTTGATGTTCAGCTTTAACTTGTTGAAAGACCTGGCATCTAGAGATGTATTCTGCTACATCCTTCTTCATTCCGCTCCACCAAAAATTTTTCTTTAAATCTCTGTACATCTTTGTACTGCCGGGGTGGACCGAAAAATTTTGATTTATGTGCTTCAGACATTACTTCCTGTCGAAGATTCTCGATGTTTGGTACACACAATCGTCCTTTCATCCATAAAACTCCCTTCTCGTCTATATGAAGATCTTGTGACTTCTTTTCTTTGACTTGTTCTTTAAGTTTTGTCAAAATAGGATCTTGATTCTGTCTTAACTTGATTGTTTCTTGAAGGCATGGTTGTGCAGAAAGTGAAGCTAGGATCACTTTACCCATGTTTTTCTTACTTAAAGCATCAGCTACCTTATTTGCCTTGCCCGGGTGATAGCTTATTGTTAAATCATAATCTTTTAACAATTCAATCCATCTTCTCTGCCTCATGTTCAATTCTTTCTGTGTGAACAAATACTTGAGACTTTGATGATCTGTGAAGATCTCGCATTTGGCGCCATAAAGTTAATGCCTCCAAATTTTTAAGGCAAAAACTACCGCAGCTAGTTCGAGGTCGTGAGTAGGATAATTTTTCTCGTACGGCTTCAATTGTCTTGATGCATATGCGATTACTCTTCCTTCTTGCATGAGTACGCATCCTAAACCCTCTTTTGATGCGTCACTGTAATTGGTAAAGCTTTTGTCCTCAGGTGGGTAGAACCAGTACTGGTGTAGATGCAAGCTTTTCCTTGAGCGTTTGGAAGCTCTTTTCACACTCCTCACTCCAGTTAAATTTTGAGTTCTTTTGTGTGAGTTTTGTAAGAGGCGTAGCTATTGAAGAGAAACCTTCAACAAGTTTTCGATAGTAACCTGCCAATCCCAGAAAGCTTCGAATTTCAGTTACTGTCTTAGGTCTCGGCCAGCCAGTGATTGCTTCCACCTTTTTAGGATCCACAGATACTCCTTCTTTTGAAATGATATGGCCTAAGAAAGTCACATTTTTTAGCCAGAATTCGCATTTCTTGAATTTCGCGTATAACTCTTTTTCTCTTAACATCTGAAGAGTCAGTTAAAGATGTTCTTTGTGATCCTCTTCACTTGGGGAATATACGAGAATGTCATCGATAAATACCACCACAAATTTGTCGAGAAATGGCTTGAATACTCTGTTCATGAGATCCATGAAAGCTGCTGGAGCATTTGTCAATCCAAATGGCATTACCGTAAACTCATAATGGCCATATCTTGTTCTGAAAGTTGTCTTTGGAACTGTCTTCTTGTTTGACCTTCAGTTGATGATATCCTGTCCTCAAATCAAGCTTGGAAAATACTGTGGCTCCTTTGAGTTGATCGAAAAGATCATCTATCCTTGGAAGAGGATATCTGTTTTTGATTGTGATCTTGTTGAGTTCTCTATAATCGATACACAATCTCATACTTCCATCTTTTTTCTTTACTAATAAGACTGGAGCTCCCCAAGGAAAGACACTTGGTCTGATTTGTTTCTTGTCTAACAACTCTTGGAGTTGTTCTTTTAGCTCATTGAATTCTGCTGGAGCCATTCGATAGGGTGCCTTTGATATTGGTGTAGCACCTGGTACCAAATTAATCTCGAATTCTATCTCACGGTCCGGGACCATTCCAGGTAGCTCTTTTGGAAAGACATCCGAAAATTCTTGTACCACTGGAATATCTTCTATCTTGAGCTCGACTCCTTTTTTTACTTCATTTACCATTGCTAGATAGACTATTTCTCCAGACTTCATGGCTTTCCAGGTTTGAGATGCAGAAAGGAGGGATTTACGTTTCTTAGCCTTGCCATGGTATGTGATTTCTTTTTGGCTGGAGTTCGGAGTTTGATAATCTTACGCCAACAATCTACTATTGCATGACTCTTGGATAACCAATCCATTCCCAGAATAACGTCGAACTCCACCATGTTGACTTGAATCAATTCAGCCTTGAATGTGTGTTCATTGATATATACTATGCAGTTCCGATGTATCTTATGTGTTTCAATTGTTTTACTGGTGGGAGTAGCAATTCTAAAAGGTTCAACAAGTATCTCTGGTATAAGCCCTAACTTCTTAGTGAATCTCTTAGAAATAAATGAATGAGTGGCACCACAGTCAAACAACACATAAGCTGAAATTTTATTGATTATAATGGTACCTGCCACGACATCGTTTGCATCATCTGCCTCTTCTTGAGTTATGGCAAACATACGAGCATTGGTCTTATTCTCCTTTGGCTTGTTGGGGGTAGCATTAGTGTTTGACCATGTCATTTTCTTTAATGGTTCAGGACAATTAGCAATTCGGTGTCTCATCTTCCCACAATTGAAGCAAGCACCAGTGTTCCTTCGACATTTTCCAATGTGTCGGTAGTTGCATAATGGACACGGTTTTATGCTTGATAATGTCGTAGTTGAATTGGAAGGAGTTCCCTTGAATGGTCCACTCGATTGGTTTGACCTTTTAACTGGTTGTTTACCTTGAAAAGATTGTCCAGTGAGAGGTCGTTTATTTTTATTTTCATCTTCTCGTCGCTTGATATCAGTCTCAGCTCTAATGGCTGCTCCCATTAAATCATCAAAACCTGTGGGTTGGTAAACTGTCAGAGCTGATTGGATATGGCTGTTCAGACCACGTTTGAAATGATGCATCTTCAGGATATCATCTGCCATGATGGCAGGAGCATAGGTTCCAAGGGAGTTGAATTTAGAAGTGTACTCCACAACAGACATATCCGGGGTTTGAGTAAAATTCTCGAATTCATTCAACAATTTTAATCTCAACTCTGCTGGATAGTATTGTTTCAAGAATGCTTCTCGAAATCTTTGCCATGTGATTGGTCCGACTTCTGTCATATTTGCTGAGATTGTCTCCCACCATTTGGCCGCCTTTTCTTCTAGGAATGGTGTCACCACAGTCACTTTTAGTTCATTTGGCACTTCAAGCAATTGGAGTTGTGTCTCAATATTCTTGATCCAGCCTTGACCAACTTCTGGGTCAGGGTTGCCGTCAAACGTTGGGACTCGATTCCTCCGAAGAGATTCATAATGGTGTTTGATTCCATTCGGCGGTGGAGGTGGTGGTGGCTGATTAGTGTTGGTATTTAAATGGCTCATTCCTTGGAGGGTTGTTTCCACAATGGTTGCTATGGCCATTAAATCTTCTCTGCTAAGGACAACTCTTGCTGGTGGTGGTGTATCTTCGTTGTTATTGTTGTTGCAAACATTGTTGCGATTGACATATCGCGGGTTGCGGTTGCTACGATGGGGTCTCTCTGCCATTTCCTACACGCATGAGAATTTCTAAGAGGTTTGAATAATTATGTACAAAATATTGAAGATTATCTCAAATATGAATCAATCAAGGAATCGATCAAATAAACTTTTTATTAATTCCAATGAAAGGAAAAGCAATACAAATCAAAGTTTTCAGAAGTGCAATGATAAGAAGTAAAAGAAAGGAAATGGATTATCAATCCTTATTACAAATAGTCACGACAATAATACTCAATCATCTAAAATCTCGCCATCTCCTAGTACTTCATCTTCCAATCTGTTCTTCTACGGTTCTACTTCCGGCTCCAATGCCATAATGATGGCATCCTCAAGATGATGACCATGATTCGTGTAATTGTTCATTTTGCATAGTCAAATTCTGCACCGAATTCTGCAGTTCTTGAATGGTTGCATCATCTTGCTGACGGCGTTGTTTTTCCATTAGCAACATTTGTTGAATCTGAGACTGTAGTGCTTGGGATTCCATTAACATTCGTTGACGTAATCCATCCATTTCAAGGGCTATTGTTTGGGAAGCCTCTAGTTTGTTCTTGGTCATTTCGTGCTGTTTTTCTTCTGAGTTAAGATAATAAGCAAACCTTTGCACGTCAGCCTGAAGATGATCTTTGATATCTTCTAGTTCTTGTTTTTCCTTCTTCAAGTTTTCATATACCAAATCTTTGGCTAACAATTGATCGTGATATTTTTGTTGTTCCTCGTAAAGTTGCGCTCTAAGATGTGCCATTGCAATTTCGTGGTCGCTAAGGGCGAGTTCACGCATACGTTTGGGTATTTCAGCACGAGTACGGGGAGCCATTTCCTGAAATAAAACAAATGGAAAGGCTTAGAACAAGGAGTTATGATATTCACGATTATTACCAAAAACAGCAAAACGTGATTTTTGGATGCTTCAACAATAGAATTTTGCGATTTTCAAATGTCACGATAAGAATAGTGAATATTGTTCATTGGTAGGAAGTCGCTAGGGTCTTGCCAAAAACTGACTTTGTCAAATTTCCTATGGCAATTTCCCAGCCGGATTATGAACCTGGAGGGCTCTGAAACCACTTAAATGTCACGTCCCGATACCGGGGTGAGTTGACATCCGACGTTGTTTTACAATTATTCAATCGTAATTCAACAAGCCTCGTAGTACAGTGTACAATCAAACCAGTCTTTTTCATAAAACATACATTGTCTTTACAACGTAATCAACTTAATAAACGAGTGCGGAAGCAAACAACGTAAAAATAAAAGATAGCCAAATTCCAAAGTATGTCTTGATCAACTGAAACATTGTTACCATCCCCATAAATGCATTTGCTCTTCTTCTTCAACTTGTTTTTCATTCTTATCTGGGATAGAGAGGTGTAAGGGTGAGTATTTTGTGAAATACTCAGCAAGTGGGGGCCGATCGATCACAATAACACAAGGATATATATATATAGATCTTAACAATTCGAAATTTTCCGTGTCTCAACAAACATCGGAACAATAAATAGACAAAATGATAGATACGACATAATTTATATATATTTATGTAAATATTAAATGAATTTCATGTCACAATAATAATTCATAACAAAATCAAGACATGGTATTAACAATGAGCAAACATAACTTATCATATGCATATAGACATATCATATATTATTCGTATTGCACTGTTATTTCATCTTATTATCCATGGTGTTACTGATCAGTCCCCTATATGTAATTCCTCTAAGGGGTGAGGCCATATATCGGTTATTATTACCCACCGCATCAGGGCCATAAACTTGTCATATCTTATCATGTTTTAGGAAAATTTTCCTTTTTACCATTTCTAACTTGAATCATAACAGTGCCTTTAAACATAATTCTTAAAATACACCAATTTGGTGTTTAAGAATATATATTAGAATATAACATGAAACGAAGACAACATAATTTTGAAACGAAAGGAACATGCACTTGAAATTGATTTAAATATGCTTAACAATTTATCGAAACGAAATATTCATATATCAAATCGAATGATTATATCATGTCGATCGAATTTTCGAAAACATACTTAAATACTTTAAAACATAAGCCCACTTACTGAAAGATGCTCCAAAATTACGGAAGAAACAAAGCTGGAATTTATCGTCCGAAAATCTGTAAATTAGCTAAACTCGTTTGAAATCCGAGCAGTTTTCTTGCCGAAGTGTTTCACAAAATTTGACCGTATGGATGAGGCTGAAATTTCTATATGATGTTTAAAACATATGAAAGTGTAATATGAACGGTGTAGATTAGATTTGAATAAACCGTTGGACTGTAAGTTTCTCTCGAAAATGAACAGAATTTCTAGCTCGAAAATATCGCTCAAGAAAATGTTGATGGTGTTCAAGCTTCATTCATGCTCTAGTTTGAGAGGTTTATGGTGTGTCTTCCCTCATTCTCAAAACATCTATTTATAGGTAAGATTGGAGAATAATTCTTATAATTTAATGCATGCTTTAAAATATTTTAATTATTTTAGTCAAAAATTTGGGCACAATTGTTTTTCAATGTTTTGAACTCCATAAAAGCTAATAAATATAATACTAATAATTAATAATAATAAATCATATTCTTACAATTACAACAAAACATTTAATAGATTTAATTTTGAGAAATACTCATTCCTCATATTACAAAATACTTCACATTTTACAGTAGTTGAAACAATGAATGGGTGTGAATAAAGACAGCACATTTGATCTTCTGAATCTGATAAGTATTTAAAGCGTGTGATGATTTTCCGAGGCTTTAAAAAGTTTGAGTTTTTTTAAAAATTGTTCACAGTAAATTCAGAGTTCAAGATTCGGAGAGATTTTGTGAATCTTTGAGAGACTTTTATATAGTTGATATTTAACGTCCAAGAAAGAAATACTCTTTTTCCTGTTAAGAGCACATGAATCCAAGAATAGACTTTGTTAAAGAGAGTAATAAATAATCTTGTGCGGTTCATTTAATATCATTAAATAAAGTGTACTTTTGTAGAGAACTTCATATTAAGTAGGGACATCCTCTTATGAAAGCTACAAACAAAACAGATATAACAGTCCCATATTAAAGATTATATGATTTTATGTTAGTCTGACTTGTTATCACAACTCAAGAGAGACTTAGCACGAAGTCTACTGTTTCTAGTTATGAAGTTCTGTAATTTAGTTTGGCTTAATGTCCAATATTGACTGTCTACTTGAATTTCTTCTTATTAAGTGTTTTGGTTTTCTTAGACTCTAGTTTTCTCTAAGGGGGGTGTATTCAATATAGGAGATTTATTGACTTTTAATTATTTTTGTAGATTTTAAAAGTCTAGATGTATTCAATTAAGACTTTTACATATTCTATAGAAGTCTAGTGGTATTCAAAATTGACTTTCATAAAGATTTAAAAAGTCAAGTGATATTCAACATTAACTTTTAAAAACTCTATAAAAGTCTATAGGTATTCAAATTTTCCACAGACTTTTAATAACTTCGTGGAATTCATTAACATACAAACATTAGACAAAAACTTGTGTGAGACGGTCTCACGGATTGTATTTTGTGAGACTGATATCTTTTTTGGGTCGTTCATTAAAAATATTAATTTTTATGCTAAGAGTATTACTTTTTATTTTGAATATCGGTAGGGTTGACTTGTCTCACAGATAAAAATTTGTGAGACCGTCTCACAGATAAAAATTTGTGAGACCATCTCACAAGAAACCTACTCCAAACATTAAAGCCTAAGGTACAAATATAAATTGTAAAAAATTGTATTTGGTTCAACCCAAAGATTTGGATGGATTTTTAAAAATTTTAACGCATACACAAGTTATTTATTTTTATTTCTGTCGCTTCACACCACCTTTCTTCTTATGTTCTCTCCTCTCATCTATTTCTATCACTCTCTCAAATTTTCAAAGTGTAGCTTTATATATATTTTCATATTTCCTTTTCAAATTTTTTATTTTTTGGCTGATTGTTCATTTAATAATTTTTTATTTTAATATCACAGGAAATTTTGAATTCTATAATTGATTTTGTGATTTTTAATTTATGATTTATTCAAATTAATATTATATTCAATAATAATAAAAGATGATCCAAAAAATGTTGCTTAATTCTTAATAATTGAATAATCTCGTAACAACTATGATTTTTTTAATTCATTTTAGCATTTTCAATTAATATGTAAGCTATGATATTTTTATACAAAATTATATTCACACAATACTAAATAATATTCTTTTCACATGTATATTATCAATTTAAAAACAAGGTTACATGTTAATCAATTGATGTATTTTAAAAAATTTACAAGCATGCATATAAACCCACATATATTAACATGTAAAGATTAAATAATTTAACTTTTAAATAAGTAAATTTATTTATTAATATCAATATTAAAAATAATTTCAAACTGAATATGTTATATATGTCAATTAATTATTGGTTCAAAGAAATTAATAAAAAATAATATGTTATAATTAAGTACAAAATTTATAAAATTATATATAAAAAAGTCCACAAATGTCTATAAAAATCTTGTAAAAAAGTCTATATAAATCCACATAAATCTGTTTATAAATATATGAAATTCCATAAAAGTCAATAAAAATCTATCAAATCCATAAAAGTCTATCATCTGAAAAAGTCATTAAGGCTGTGTTTGGTTCATGGGATTATTTGGGTTTATGATTATTAAACCCACCTAATCAAGCGTTTGTTACGATTTTTATTTAACCAACTCATTCCCTCTTATAAATGATTAGGTTATATTAGGTAGTTTAAAATAATACCTTCCTCACCCCCTAGGATTATTTATTTCACTCTTAATCCATCATATTTTTCCAATTTTACCCTTCTCCTAAATCCAAACTCACCACCACTTCCTTCCACCGACCGCCGACCGCCAACCCCTGCCGCTGGCCGACCGCCGTCGCCTCCTCCGGCCGACCGCCGCCTCCTCCTCCGGCCGATCGCCGCCTCCTCCGACCGTCGACGCCACTTCCGGCCTACCACCGTCGTCGCTTCCGGGAGACCACCCCCGCCGCTTACGGCCGACCGCCGCCACCGCTTCTGGCCGACCGCCGACGCTTCCGACCGACCGGCCGACCGCCGCCCCCCGCCGACACACAAATAGAAGGGCAATTTTGTCAATTTATCAAAAATTATTGATTATCACATTCTTATTCATCAGTACCAAACATAATATTATTTTATCATTATATATTATATTTCTACTTTAATAATTCTTTTTAGCATTTCTCTTTTAATCATTTCATTATCATATCCTTCAAACCAAACGCAGCCTAAAAATCATCAAAACTCTGAATTGAATACACCCCACTAAGTTCTGATTTTTGTACATCACCACAATTAAGATTATCTTAACAATTTTTCCCTTTATGGTGATGTCAAAACCTAGAAATTTATAAAACACGAAATATACGGTAAGAATATAAACAAGCAAGGTATGAATATCGAGATTAAAATAATGAATATAGTAATTAAAGTAAAAAAATCCTGATATCCAGTCTATTCCTCTCTTTTATTTCCTCACCTTCACTCGCAACCTGATATAGTGCGGGTTCTGCTTCTGCTTATGCCTTTTTCTGGCATTTTCTTCCCTTTTTAAGCAACACTGGCTTTGGCCCGATGAATAAATTCAAATAAGTGCTCAGAAAGGTTGCCAACCGATTATCCAAAGACTGAAGAGATTGAGATTGATCACTAAGGTTAGCATATATAGAGCTTCGACTTTGGATTCAAGTGAACGGAGAGAATTAATATGAGCATTAACGGAAGATGAAAGATAAGTCTGAGCAAGTAGAACATCTGCTTGAGTTTTGAAAAAGTTTGAATTGAGACCGAAAAGCTGAAAAGCCATCATAGTCACATCTTCCCTGATAGACAACATTTGTTTGGCAAGACAATATTTGAAAAGGTCAAAAGCAGATTTAGCAGCAGGTTGCTCAAAAGTAATGCATTTGACAACTTCCATGATTTTATTTTAGCTATGCTTAACATCCTCCATCTCAGTTTCTAGGGCAATCTGATAATCAACAAATGGAGATTCTGCATCCACACGTTGTTTAATCTCGGCTAAGAGAGCAACACACATTGATTGTTAAAAAAATGTATACCGGATGTCCAGAATGCTTCATTCAGGGAACAAGTCTAAAAAAAAGGAAAGAAAGACAGAAGAAAATAGATCATGAGCTCCTTATTATAACGTGTGGATTTTAAGGAACATTAATATAATGCGATAAAAAAAAAGTTTTATAAAACTGAACCTGTAGACTCATCAAATACTTCATGAATTTTTGTTTCACCGCCTGTCAAATTGTATTAAAGTTTAACTCTAACGCATCGCTTGATTTGTGGATGAGACGATAAATGATGCATTATGTAAAGATGATAGATTAATATATTTAGATAAGGTAATAGCGCATCACAAAATTCTACGTAAAACTTGAACCAAACATTTGACAAAACAAAAATGTTTAATCAATCAACTTATCTCTTTCCCTCATTGAACAAATTTTGTAGGACCCGTAATGCCTACCACTACGTCTTTTACTTCGTTCTTAATTATGATATTCGAATGGATGCTTTGACTTGTCCGACGTATGTTATAACTTTATCAATCGAGAAAGTGTCGAAGTAAACAAGTGTAACATATCAGATTTCTGGGTTCTCATAATATTCAAATTGCAATTGTAAAAAAGTAATATTCAAATTGCACAAAAATGAAAGTAGAAGAAATTGCAGGACACCGAATCGAAAAGTTACGCAAAAACAAGAAACACAATGCAGATCCCATACATATATCTAAGCATGGTTTTTATTTGTTGAGCCCGAATTTATTCGATATGCCAGCAAGCATATGCCGAAGTTATCAATGGTGAGAAACATAGATAGTATATTCCAAAACGTCAGAGCCGGTAGCAGCGTTGAAAGAGCTATAAATGCTGGCGATCGCAAATCCACGTGCCATGCGGAATACTCCGGTGCCGCCAACCACAGACAGCTCATGTACTGTGGCATCTTGTAACTGATTTCTTCCGAAAATAGACAGCGTACTTCCATTATATTTACCCGATGTAAAAACTATGTTAATGTTTATGGTTATAGCCACAGTCTTCAAGTCCGAGGAAGTGATCAGCCCTTGAAACCTGCCAAGTTCCCCCGAATCTTCTTCATGCCCGACTGTCAGCAGATCATCCACTACCACAACTAGGCCGAAGCTGGTCGGCGAACTGGAAGTGATGGAAGAATTTGCTACCTGATACACAGTTCTATTTTCACCAGCTAGTTTGTTTTGAACAAAGAAATGGAGCTTGGTTACTTTTTCTTTTTCTTGGTATAGCTTCTGAAACCATTCTAAATCTTCATCTTTCCCGTGTTCTTTGGCAGACGAATTTGGTATTGATATCATCAATGAGGAAAGCATCAAGATCACAACTACTGTTAGGTTGGACATATTTGGTTTCTAAACAAAATAAATTTGAGAATTTACTAGGAAAGATTGGGTTATGGCAAGTGATCGGTGGATGATAATGGGATATATAGTGAAAAATCAAATGTGACAGCTAGAATTCACCTATTATTTATTAATATTCAATTATTATACTTACATCGGAAAAATAAATTAGGAACGACGAATGAGTTCAAGACTTGCATTACTACCAACTTGTTCATGAACTCCTTATTGGTCCGTCATGCCAAGGATTTGACTATTTCGCATAAGAATAAATAAAAAATGTGTAATACCCTTTTTGCATGTGAGAAAAATTAAAGATTTCAAAGGGTTTATAATAAGATACAATTGATTTCTATAATTTGGTTAACTATTTCTGTAAAACGATGACAAAAGCGAAGTAGCAGTTATAAGAGCTCATTGTGTAGTCGCACTTACGTGAGCATGGGCTCATGAGGTGACGGAATATTATCAAAGTCGATCATCAGCAGAAACACCGGGCAATAAGTATTATGAAAGGCAAAGTACTATATCACGAGAGTCAAACCTCTTGAACCTATAGGAGCTAGATTCAGGCCGCGACGAGAACATCACGTTCTGAAAAAGAGATGATTGTAATACCCTTTTTCCCAAATGGGAAAAACTGAAGATTTTACATGAGTTTATAGTCGGGTACAATTTACTTCTATAATAACTTGAGTTAATTATTTTTGTAAAATGAGGACATATACGAAGTAGTGGTTACAATGATCCATTATACATCACGCTTTCGCGAGCCTCAACCATGGGCGTGTCAAACGTTGAATTCATTAAATGTGGTTGCATTTTTTTGTTACACTGAGGGGTGGAGGCTGAGTGAGGATATTTCGCTTTTACTTGGAAATGAACTCAGGACTCTCCCTTATTGAGAAAAGTTTGTGTCACTGTATCATCAAAGATGATGAAAAAATGTCGCTTTTTTTTTAAATAGGAGGAAATTGTTTTTGATAAATTGGCTAGTCTTTTGACACATTATTACAAATGTTTTTTTTTTTTTTTTTTTTTGCAGTCTCTTTTTTCTTAATTTTAGTTTTCAATTTACTTGTCAATTCTTCCTATAATTTATAGAGTTTTATTTTGGATTTATATATATATATATATATATATATATAATAAAAAGAATCATGTTTATTTATTTTGTCTGACTTAAGGTTGAAGTAATAAAATTATATTATTTAAATAATAGCCTCTACGAAATGAATTTGGTCTCTTAAACATATTTATATCGCTAATTGACATAGTACATTTGCCAACCTCATTGCAATCTGTCAATCATGTTTTGGGAGTCGCTTCCACGAGGTATAGAATATATTATGTACTTAAAATTATAATTTTTTGTTTTTTTATTTTAATTTTGACATTTTTCTCAGTTTATTTTTAGGTACCATTCTAATTGGTCGATGATTTCAAGTTCAAGCAGTAATTGAGAAATTTAAATTCATTATATTAATGTGTAAATAATGCGTAAACAAATAAGATATGAATTTAAAATTCCATTTATTGTTTCACTATTAACGATAAAACAATAATCGAAATCTATGTATTTCAAATTCGTCTATCCAAATACAACATAAGGTTTCATATATAATACTTTTTACTTTTTAAATTTTTACATGCAAACCTTCATAAATATATATATATAAAAAGGCACGATACCATGTGAGTGTGATTATTTTTTGCTTCATGTGTATCACGATTAATTTTCTGTTTTTAAAAAATTGCAAATGGATGAAACTTGCTACTTAAAAAATTTATCTTTGGAAATGTCAATGTACAAGTAATTTAAATATATTTATTTACATAGACATGTTAACAAAGCTATACATTATTTATTTATTTCACTAATTGATGACATATTTTTTAATTTTTACAAAATTTAAATAATATTTTACCAGACTAGCTTCAGAGTAAAATAATTATCCAAAGTAAAAATGTGTACAATCCAATAATGTGCATATTGTAGTTATGAAAAAGGTTCTAAATGATCAGTAGGGAAAAAATTTAAATAACAAGAATTATGTTGGGATCGAGAAAGATTTTAGAGGAGGGTGAATGAACTCTTTCAAATTTTTGCTTTTTAAAATCTGTTTTCAACCGTTTTAAGGCGGTTGAAAATTCTTCTCAAGCTATTAGAAATGTGAATCACTGTTAAATGCGAAAAACAGTTCACAATTTCCAATGATAGCTTAAAATTGTTGGCATGCTTATTAACAAAATATAGCTAGAAAAGTAAGTGCTTGCGAGAAATAAAAAACACAAGGTTTTTTATAAATGTTCGGAGATTGAAGACTCTTACGTCACCCCTTCTTCCTCTTTAGGAAAGATTCCACTAAAAGACTTTGGCTTTACAAAACTCTTTGCAACAGCCCACTCCAATCAGGACTTATCAAACTGCATGTGTTTTGGATTCTTAGTGATCACTTTACACTTCTGGATTTTAAGAACACTTAGTTCACTAGACACCACGACCTAATCAAATAACCAAAAGGTTACTGATGTAAATAAACAATCCGATGTAGGTAGCAAGAGGATGATCCTTGAATGATCGAGTATCTTTCTGTTTTGAGCGTGCTGAATGAGCGATGAAGTATATAGACTTTGATAGCGCTCTAAATCTGTGGAGTATGCAAGCTTTTGAAAATTTCACTTTCGTGAGTTGAATGGTTTTTCGCGTTGTTCGTTCTTGCATACTACCTTCTCTGTTAATATAGACGTTATTTTCAACGGTCGGTGTGAGTAACGTTAACCTGCAACAGAGGTAAGTTGTGTCACTATCAGATGCAGCAGCATTGAATGTTCTTCAGATGAGCATTTAATGTTCTTTCTGCTAGTGAGCCCTTGAATCTCGTTGCTTGATGAGTTGCTTCAGAGTTACCGTTTGTAGCATCTGTTTTTTACTCACGGATTCTTGTAAGGTATAAATGATCTTTCTTTTTCTGGGGTGGTTATAAATACTGATCATTCTCGGGACTGATGCATAAACTAGTTGACTTTGAATCGGTGCAAATCATTAAATGTACTGGGCCGGTCAGAGAATGTCTTGTATTAAGTGAGCAATAAGTAGCTCTCTTTAAAGACGTCCTCGAATCAGCTGGATCTTCTTTTACAACAAATGGTTGATCGCTTATTTTCTGTAAACTGGTTGCGGTTAGACTCTCTATGCTTTAGCCAGTTGAGAAGTAGATTGGTTGTTTGAACTAGGCTGTTGAACTGATACCTGTTACACAGACAATGTGCAGCTGTTTCCTGAAACAGTGAAGTGCTGTTTTGATTTTGTCACTCACCAAAATTCTTGGGTAATAATAATTTATTAACAAATTATCATGCAAAATATCTATTAATACTTGTTAAATAATTAGAATTTTTTTAAGCTTTATTGTACAACGTAACGCAGCTCTCGATCGATCAATCTCCAAAATAATTACAAATTTATATTTTCTTGATTATGTTTGATTGGATATTAATTAAGTTTTGATGTAAACAAAAAATTGATAAACCAAGAACACTAAGAGGACTCATCACCATTAGCATAATGCACCATTGTTATATGATCACTCTATTGTCCATCGTATGAAGCAATGATGCATCCATATACATGCTCACACTTCGAAGTCATATATGCTCAACTTAGGAGCACCTTCGAGTATTAAAGCACGATTTCAACGTCGTCAACATCATATCATTCAAGAATCAATGTGCGCATCCTACAACAACATGTTATTGCACCCTGAATCAACCTTCAATACCAATTCTGCTTGGTAGCGATGAAGAACAGTAGTTGTCGAAGTCAGATTTGATTTCCAAGCTTGCCATTTGGTATATCAGTTGTGTTGTTTAGTACATGTTTTCCAAGCTGCCTGAGAATGCTAGGAGTTTTAGATTGAGTGTGTGACATCAACTGATATATGTTTGTACAACTTGATTGTATAAATCTAAATCTTTTAATGAAATTAACCTTCTTTAAACAGAAGAATGAGAATATAGACAAATTTGGTTCTCGAATTTCCAAAAACAAGTCCGTGTGTTCATTCATATTTGTTTTTATATACTTAGTTCTAACACAATTTATGTTTCAATATAATTAACTTTTAAAATATATTTGTTATCATTGTTAATATGCAAAAACTATTTAATAGAACTGCCTTTTGAATTACAAATTCTATCAAAAGTACGATGTTCATCCCTAAAAAAATAAATAAATAATTCACGATGTTACATGATGCTTGTATTAAATTAATAGAACTGCCTTTAAAAAATGTAGGCTGGATCCTTGACAATGGTTGCATTAGTTGTTATTGTTATTATTATTATTATTATTATTATTATTATTATTATTGTCATATGAATATGAAAGCACATTCATAAGTCAGATGTAGAGTCATTCTAACAAAACTTATCAAGAACCAAAAGTAATTGCCTTTTTCACAAGCGAGTATTACACAAAATAATCGTAAAATTGTGACATATACAAAATAATTGTTATAAGAGTCCATTATGCATCGCAGTTGCTGCAAACCTAGACCTGGGGCGTGTCAAAGAGTGAATTAATTAAAAGTAGTTGCATTTTTTTTAATTACACAGAGAGGTGGAGGATGGGTGATGATTCTTAATTCGCTTCTACGTGGAAGTGAACTCATCACTCTCTCTTATTGAGAGAAGTTTATATCACTATATCACTGAAGATGATTAAAAAGTGTCGCATTTTTTTTTATTTGGAGGAAAGTATTTTTGATAAATTGGCTAGTCTTTTGACACAATATTACAAATGGGTTTTTTTGGAGATTAATGTTTCAACACTCCAGTCTCATTTATTTTACTTTTCAATTTCCTTGTCAGGTCTTCCTATAAACGAATGGATCTTGTAGGATTCCCAAGAAATTCTTCGTAACTATAACTGACAAATCGGAAGGTGTAGCCGCAATAGCACCAGGTTTTATATGTCTATTGGCTTTACCGTTTTTTAAAAATATGTATATACGTAGTTCAAGTTTTCGCCCGATTCACCAAAGAATATTTTTTAGAGTTTTTTTTTTTTTTTTGGATTTATGAAGTAAATTCGCTGTATTAAGGCCATGTTTGGTGCTAGCTATGTTCAAATCCCCATGTTCAATGCATAAAAAATTAAATTTCTCATTTACTTTATTTAAAATTGTATTTTACATCAACTAGTTTGAGTATGTTAAACATAAGAAAATCCTAGGCAATATATATATAAAATGAAAAGAATCATGTTTATTTATTTTGTCAAACTTAGGGTTGAAGCAATAAAATTATAGTATTTAAATAATAACCTCTACGAAATGAATTTGGTATCTTAAACATATTTATATCACTAATTGACCTAATACATTTGCCAGCCTCGTTACAATTTGTCGATCCTGTTTTGGGAGTCGCTTCAGGAGCTATAGAATATATTACGTACTTAAAATTATAATTTTTTGTTTCTTATTTTAATTTTGACATTTTTTCTCGGTTTATTTTCAGGTATCATTCGAGTTGGTTGAGGATTTCAAGTTCACGCAATAATCGGGACATTTGAAATTCATTATATTTTGTGTAAATAATGTGTATATAAGTAAGATATAAATTTAAAATTTCATCTGTTATTTCTTTGTTAACTAGTAAATAATATTCAAATTTTGAAATCTATGTACTTCAAATTCGCCTATCTAAACACAATCTAAGATTTCGTGTATAATACTTTTGACTTTTTATTTTTACATGCATAACCTTCACAAATATATAAAAAAGACATGATACCATGTGAGTGTGATTAATTTTTGCTTCATGTGTATCACGATTAATTTTCAGTTTTAAAAAATTACAAGTGCATGAAAGTTGCTACTTAAAAAATTTATATTTGGAAATGTCAACGTACAAGTAACTTAAATAAATTATTTATTTATTTCGCTAATTGATGACATTTTTTAAAAAAAAGTTAAATAATATTTTACAAGACTGGCTTCAGAATAATTATCCAAAATAAAAATGCGTAAATCCAATAATTTTCATATTGTAGTTGTGAAAAATGTTGTAAATTATATATAGGGAAAAAAACTAAATAACAAGAATTATCATGCAAAATATCTATTAATACTTGTAAATGATTTGAATTTTTTTTAGCTTACAAAGTAGCACGAATCTTGATCGATCTCCAAAATGTAACAAATTTATATTTTCTTGATTATGTTTGATTGGATATTAATTAAGTTTTGACGTAAACAAAGAGCTGATAAATAAGATATCAATATTGGACATACATCTGTTCTGTTGGGTTTAAACTTTCTAACAATCTTGATTTTGATGATAACAAAATGTGTTATTGTGTTTCTAATATATTTACTCAAGTGTGAAGTTGTTAATTCAAGATCGAAACTGAAACTCGAATCCAGCCAAACTGAAAATATGGCGAACTGCAATGTTTTGATGATATCTCATATTTGTGTAATGCAAATGACCAGCAGTTAAAGTATCGGTTAGACTTGCTAAACTGGTTTGGTTAGGTTTCCAGTTTGGTTTAGTATTGGAATTCTCATACACGTAACCAACACCAAAATTTCTATTTTTACTTATATTTTCAACAGACTTAGCAACTTGAGGGATGAGTTCTTGATGTTCGTTTAATAAACTGGATCTAACAAAATGAATGCATTTCTCATTGCACATATCCCGTTTTGGTCGAGTACTTGTATCAAGAATGTTTTCATTGTTGCTTAAATCGAGATCATTGTTGTCCCCAATAGGCTTTTACAACTCTTGAATTTAAGTTAAAGTAACTAAAGATTTGTTCTAGGATGAAACTTGTTCAATTACCTTTTTATTCTCATATTTAAACCTCTATTTCTCATCCTGTATACTTTCATTCTCAATTTTCAGTTTAGCAGACTCTCCATTTAGACTCAATATTACACTAGACTGTTCTCAGCTTATTTTCATTCTTGTTGTCTGGCAGGTCAATTTCTTTGCTTTAATTTCCTCGAATGATTGAGACAGTGTTTGGTATTTATTGACCATGTCATAAAGTGAATTGACAAGGTCCTATCGTGAAAAATTTGTTGAGCTAAAATTAAATACCTGCTCACTGGCAGATTCATGCTCAGCATCAATGGCCATCAAGCACTTCACTTCTTCATCATCACTGAAACTACTTGAATTTTCTGAGTCAGATGACCCAGGTTGTGAGTTAGCTCACTTTGACTTGCTTTCCTCGACCACCAGCAGCTTCTTGTCATGCTTCTTCTTGAAGAATTTTGTAACGACCATGGGCTATCCGATCTTTGGCTCTCTCTGGGGTCTTGTCTCATCTTGGGTTCCCTCTGGGGCCTTTTCCCTCACGGGGTTTCCCATGCGTCATTACTCATAGGACTCTCCACACCATGATGGTGAGGTATCACTCCACCAACCTGGTGTGGAGAATCCTATGAGTAATGACGCATGGGAAAGCCCGTGAGAGAAAATGCCCCAGTGGGAACCCAAGATGGGACAAGGCCTCCGAGGGAGCCTAAGATCGGGATAGCCCATGGTCGTTACAAATTTCTTTTCATCATTGAATCTCCATCTGTCAAAGGATCTTTTCCCTTCTCAGATGACCCTCTGTCATCATTTATTGGTTTATAACAGTCTGCTGTGAAATGATTAGTCTTTCAACAATTAAAACGGGCATTGGAGTCATACGTTGACTCTCTATTTTAATAGGATCTTCGGTTGTAGTTTTGAAAATTGCCTTGATTTTTCCTTAAACACTTGCCAAACTTTTTCACAAACAATGAAATGACATCGTTGCTCAATTGTTCAGCTGATTTTTCATTCGAAACTTTTGGTTCCAGTTTCATAGCAATTAGAGTCTTAGTCAACTGAGAGGTAGATTGGTCATCTTCTCTTATTTGTAATTTGAATTCATAAGCTTTTAAGTCCTAAAACAAATCATAGAGTTCCATCATGCTCAAATATTTGGATTCATGCATTTCTATAGTCTTGATATCTCATTCTTTTGGGAGTTCTCTTATTACCTTCAGAATCACTTCTCGATTGTTGTAAAACTTCAAGTAAACTGAGTTCTATCACGATTCCACTTACCACTCTCTCATAAAAATCAGACATTGATTCTCCAGACTTTATCTTGATATTTTCAAACTTTTGTATAGCCATTGATGGTTTGTTTTCTTTGGTTTGTTCATTATCTTCGCACAACTGAATCAATTTTGCCCAAATTTCTTTAGCAGTCTACACATTTTATTTTGCTAAAAGTGTTTTGTCAAGACTTTTGTACAGAATGTCATTAGCCATATTATCAAGATTGGCTTTTTCTTGTCATCATTCGTCCATTCACTACTTGTTATTTCCGTCATTTAAGGAGCAGCGTCAGTGATGGCTATTGTTGTATTGGCTTTCAGTATCTTCATTTGTTCATCCGTGATAACGAATCACATATTATCATCATGAGCAGCTAAATAATCCTGCATTTTTATCTTCTAGTCATCAAAATCTTCCTTGAAAAACATCGGGATTTTGCTTAATGAAGTCATTTGAAAAGAAATTTTCAAAGTCGAGAATAAGTCTCGCTGTGATACCACTTGATAAGATCGGTTTTAGTCTTTAGAAGGGTGGATTGAATAAACATTAGACACAATTTAATTTTTTAAAATTAATTTAGTTGGGTTGGAAACTGAATTATATATTATGAATTGTCAATGTCAGTTGACTAACAAATGAATGAGAAAAGAAGTCAAACTGACATATTAGAACAAATCAAATAATGGTTTGGCTATGTAAATTGAAAGTGAAGAGCACGCGGGTTTGTTTTTGGATGTCGGAGAACTCAAGCTTCTGCGTCACCCCTTCTTCTTTCTGGAAGGCTCAGACTAGAAGGCTTTGGATAGAACAAGTAATTTGCAAAATCTTAGTTCGGTTTGGACTTAAACTGTAAGGCCCAGGAATTTAATTCACGTAACCTGAATGCATGCAATCTAGGATTTTATTTAATTATGTGTTTAATTATTTTTATGTATAATTACTGCATGATAGATTTTATTTCATGAAATTTTAAAAGTTCATGCATTAGGGTTTTTGGATACATTTTGCGCTCGAACGAGAAACGGAGACCAGGAAATTATGAAAAAATTATTTTTATTACAGGATTAATTTTTATTAATTAATATAAGATGTTTTAAATGTATTTTTCAAGAAATGAGCTTTGTTGGGTATTTTTACCGGTCAGAGCATATTTTTTCAGCGGTACGCAAATTTTATCGAAACAGATGACTTTTTGAGGATTCTGCTAATATTTTCAAAAAACTTATCAAAACAAAATATTTTTCGGGAGTGTGTTTGGACTTAAAGGGCCTACTTTTAAGCTTATTGGGCTTGGTACCTCTTTTAAAAAATTCCTAGGGCCCACTAGTGCATACTTATCATTTTTAATTACCCCTTAAACTCACCCTAAACCTAATATTCTTTACACCAGCCGACACCCCCTCCATTCAGCTCTCATTCTCTAGGTTTCAGCAACTCCCACAACTAAAAAGCTTCGGCCAAGCACCATTCTTTCAAGAAAAATCCTCCGGCGCTCCCCCGACACTCGTTCTTCGATCTTCTTGCGTATATAACATCAAGGCACGCTTTGTAACATTGTTTTTGCATCATTCACGTTCTATATTACTGTTGTGTGTGCATTTGTGCATGAAAACTTTCGATCCAGCCGTGAGCATGAAAGGTTCTCGGTTTTACATGTGTTTCTCGCACTTCCTTGGTTGTTACTCACGTTTCTTCTTATGTTGTACAAGGGGCTGCGGTTTTCGGTTTTTAATGGGCTGAACAAGGTGACAAGATGTTGCTTTGTGGATTAGAATCGTTGCTTGTGGTTGTAGGTTGAAGGGCCGAGAAGGTGGTGAATGTGTTGGTGAGTCGATCGAGAGAGTTGTAGTCGCAGCGATGCATGGTTCGATCCTGGCCATGAAGCTGACCCTCTTGGGTCCGTGACAGGTCAAGGGAAGTGTCGTGAGTTGCTGGTCAGGGCTCGGTAGCAGATCGAGGAGAATTAGGGCGAGCAGCAACTCTGTTTGTTGGGGTGGCTCCGGGTGTGAGTGCGGGTGTGCGTGAGTTTGGGTTATGCTAGGAGCTGAGTCCTTGTCATGGTTCGCTCTAGAAGAGTCTTAGAGTGGCCTAGGAGCGTGGGGTTCGAATCTGGTCCGTTGTTCCCGAGCTAAGGTCGAATTAGTGAGGGTTTTGCACCTAAGGTCCCGATTGAGGGTCAGTAGAATTTACAACCGTATTCAGGAGGTCGCCGAGAGTTTAGGGGCTTAGTCTTTATGGTTTTAGGGCCTTTTAAGTGTTTATAAGGTGTTGTAAAGAGCTGAGAAAGATTGGGTTAAGTTTCGGGTCGATTCGGGTTAAAATCGGGACCCCGGTTTAAGTTTTAAAACGAATCGATTAAGTTTTGAAACAGGCTCGAGTTTACGTCTAATAATGCTTATAAATATGTTTTGGGATGTTGTAAGGAGTTTAGTAAGCTTCGGGTCAAATTTTAGAGGTCCAGGGGTAAAACGGTTATTTTGGGTTTCCAGGGCAAAATGGTCATTTTGCACCCGGGATGAGATTTTTGTCCTGGCAGCGCCCTGAGCACATTTTATCATGTTTTAAATGTTTATGATTTTTATGAAATCATGATAAATACGGTGCATGCTTGGTTTTAAAGAAAAGTTACGTATATGCATGTTTTTATTAAGTGGTGAATATGATGATGTTTTGAAGGATAGGAATTTGTCGTGACTGATGATGTATATGTATACGATGACATGAGATATGATGAGCTAAGGCCAAGGCTCAGTGGACGGGTAATGTTGTCGCTGATGTCTCCTCCGCCGGGCACCACGGTTTTATAGATGGATCCATCGAATAGAGCTGATACGAAAGTCACTACTAATGAACTGAATTCAATTAAAAAGAAAATGTATACGTTTATGTTCATGCTTTTAAGTTCACGAAGTATACGTTGATTATGATATTTTTCACTGATGTGTGCAATGTATATGTACTTGTTATTCCTGGTACAGGTGTGTTGAGTCTTTAGACTCACTAGGCGTGTGTGATGCAGGTGAGCATGATATTGAGGGGACTGGAGGTGTCGAACTCTGAGTTGGCAGACCTGGTGGGGAGACACGATCCCAGGACCACATGTTTTCCGTACATTTATTGAGAGGCTCATTTACTCTAATGACAATTAATGATCAAACAATAATGATTTGACTTAAAACTGCAGCGGAAAAAGGTTTAAAATACTTTCAAACGGACCTCAGGGCCTAGAAAAATTTCGGCATGGCCTCCCCGTAAATAGGACATCCCGAAAAACTCAAGCAGAAATTTATATCAAAATATACTCCCACTAGAGTCATTAAAAAAAAAAACCGAAATTAAACAACCTATAGCCGCACTGGCCAGGACTAAATAGAAATTAAAACTTACCAAATACTCACCAGATCATAAACATCACAGAGTCGACTCAGAACATCACAAAACAACCAAATACTACTATAGATACACGAGGCATCTCCCCGGCAAATAAACTAATACAAGACTGAAACAACTCAAGACATACATATAGACTAACTGGGAGACTCCACTGAACAGAACCAAGCAATCCAACCTCAATCCCGAGCTCTACTGGCGGAACCCCGGCCTGATGCTGCAAAACGACTCGAGAGATCTACCATGGTGTCCAAAAGCAACCACAGCAGCCCCCCCAGTAAAACAACTGAGGTTAGGATTCTGGTATGAAACAGTCCAACAATAACAACAATAACATAAATCATGCATAATCATATAATGAAATGTAATATGCAATGCATGAAAGGCTCAACGAATAACCGGGATAACAGGAGCCAACAAACGGTACGATAACAACTGGAATAATGCTCGAGCAACGATACAGGGGAGCTACATCGTCGTGCAGCTAAACCGCCCTGCCAAGTATGCGAGTTATGCCAAGTTGTGCTGAAATAACACCCCTGACTCGGCCTCCATACAGCTGATACGATATAACAGGATGGCACAACATAACGAACTAGATGACACAACCCCAGCGCTCACCTCAAAAGGCTGCACTAACCACGGGATTGTTCAATCACATCTACGATCTCATGTGTATAGGCCTATCAGCCACACGATGATCCCGAGATAAACAACAGTGCCAGATAACAACGGATATCAACAATGGGCTAACAAGAACGATAGGCTCAACATGAATGTCATAACTATATACCCGATGCTAAATGCCAATAATATGTCATAATAATAAATATAGATCCCAACGAAGTCATTTAACAATTTACAACAGTCAACAAATCATAAACACGATCCATGTAACACAGAATGACAATTAAACATAATTTATGTTTTACCGTCGTATATTACCGAGCTGTAACATACCTATACCGACTTGATATCGAGCAACAAGCTTAACTTTGATCTCCTCGGCCTAACAATAAGATAATATAACAAGTCGAGTAAATTTCCAATTCAATAACAATATTTCCAAATTTTCAGCTTGTACCTATGCTAAGTTTTAAGATCAAAACTTAATCAAAACTTAACCAAAGTATATTTATCATACATGGTTGGAATCCTAACTCAAAAACCCATATTTCATCAGAAGATGTCAACAAGAAATTCAATCATCTTGACACAGATAAACACCCACAACCAGAAATCTAGAAAAACGAATTCTGTTACAGTTTCAGATTCGGCACCTATGACCATAAAATTTATATCTAATTCATTTTTGACCCAAATCAATATCCGCCAAATGGAAATGAAAGACAACTTAAATATCTAAGTTTTTCTAGAAGAAACCAATTCCAGAATCTGAGTATATTAATGCCATAATTAACAAGAACACGCTGCTACTCACACAATTCGCGGACAGAACTATAATACTGCGTAGTTTCAGTAAACAAGCATAACTCTCTCAATTCTTAATGGAAATTAATGATTCAAGTCTCATTTTGAAGAAAAGACATAGCTCTACAACTTTCATTTTAACCAAAAACCCAGAATCCGAGTGCATATATGCCATAAACCCGAATTACAGTGGGTGTTGTACACAGCTCCAACACAGAACTCCATTTTGACACGTTTTGGTAGAAAAATCATATCAAATCCGTTTCTTATCCAAATTCAATGATTCCAGTGGCTATAGAGAGCTAACAAACAGAGCTACACGTTTTATTTGAACCACAAGTCGAGATTCTTAACGTACAATACACAAAACTTCGAATTTCAGAAGCACAAAAACCGAACTCACCAAAATACTGCACAGAAACAGGGTCACGAAATGGAGCGTTGATCTGCTCACCTCCTTGCTCAAAATTCGCGATTTCTGTCTTGAATCAAAGCCTAAGATTTTAGGAAGACATTCCTTCAGACCGATCGAGATTTCGACGCTGGACGGAGGAGATATCGTGATTCTTCCACAGCTGCTCCAAGGGTTGCGAGAATTGGGTTGAGGGAAATGGGTTTTCTTCTTCTCTCTTTCCTTTTTCCTTCTTTTAAAGGTAAGTTGTGTGTATGTATATGTGTGTGTGTGTATATATATATATATATATATATTGTGTATTTGGTTACTAAAATAGTAACTCAAGCCCATCTATCCCGGTCTGTATTTATTTTGCTCTCGTGTGTTATTTAAACTCTATATGTATTTTATATCGTTAAATTCTCCGATATTCTAAAATACATATTTTTAACACACTTCTTGAATTTATTTGGCATAAATAATTATTTTAATTTACAACTCAATAATTATTCTAATTATGCCAAATTACCGGATAATTGATTACAGGGCCTTACATTTCTCCACCCTTTAAAACAAATTTCGTCCTCGAAATTTCTGTTTATACACATACATCTTACACACGATACGAAACCAACAATACATTACTAAGAACTAAACAGATATGGATAAGATGCTCTTATCTTCTCTTCTGTTTCCCACGTTGATTCTTCTACACCATGCCTCGACCACTGAACACGTACAAGTGGTATAACTTTATTGCGTAAAACTTTATCTTTATGATCCAAGATACAAACAGGATACTCAGTATACGATAGAGAAGGGTTGAGTTCAACCTCATCAGGCTGAATCACATGAGACGGATCGGGCTCATACTTACGCAACATAGAAACATGGAAAACATCGTGGATGGCAGACAATGACTGGGGCAAATCCAAACGATAAGCGCAAGTACCAATACGCTCAACAATCTCGTAGGGACCAACGAAACGAGATGACGACTTACCTCTCATACCAAAACGAACAACACCTCTAAACGGAGAGATTCTCGAAAACACAAAATCTCCAACTTGAAATTCTAGAGGTCGACGACGTCTGTTAGCATAACTAGCTTTACGATCTTGGGCAGCTTTCATTCTATGACGAATCAACTGGACTTTATCATGCATTTCCTGAACAATGTCAGGTCCAGTCAACTGCTTCTCACCAAATTCATCCCAACAAAGAGGTGATCGACACCGTCTGCCATACAAAGCTTCAAAAGGAGTCATACCAATAGTTACCTGGAAACTGTTGTTATATGAAAATTCTACCAGTGGTAAAGCTTCCTGCCAACTGTCTTTAAAATCCATGACTACAGCTCGAAGCAGATCCTCGAGTGTCTGGATTGTGCGTTCTGTCTGACCATCTGTCTGAGGATGGTACGCAGTACTCATCGCAAGTCGTGTACCCATTTCTTTTTGGAAACTAGTCCAAAATTTTGATGTGAATCTAGGGTCACGATCTGAGACTATTGCAACTGGAACTCCATGAAGTCTCACAACATTTTCAATATACAGACGAGCCATTTTCTTGTACGAATACGTCATCTCATACGGAAAAAATGTGCCGATTTAGATAATCTGTCGACAATCACTCAAATGGCATCGAAATGACGAGAAGTACGTGGCAAATGCGTGACAAAATCCATAGCCATGTGCTCCCAGTTCCACCGAGGAACCTCAAGACTATGCAGTAATCCTCCATGTCTCATTCGTTCTGCTTTGACTTGCTGACAGATCATACAACGAGACACAAACTCAGCCACATCCTTTTTCATATTCTTCCACCAAAACTGAGGCCGTAGAATATGATACATTTTCCTTCCTCCTGGGTGGATACTATATCGAGTACAATGAGCTTCTTTAAGGATGGCTGTACGCAATTCAGGAATATCTGGGTCAACCAATCTACCATTCAACCGAAGAGAATCATCTGAGTGAATTGAGAAACCAGATTGGTGTCCTTGAGATACTAACTCATAAGATTTTAGAACTTGATCATCAGTTTTCTGAGCTGACTTTACAATCTGAATCAACTCTGGCTCAATAGAAATCTGAGATACACAAACAGCATTACCTTGGATTTGAAAATCCAACCCAGAAGTGCAAATATCCTCTCGTAACTTAGAAACATGAATCGAGGATAAAAATATCAACAACCTTACGACTCAAAGCATCGGCAATGACATTCACTTTTCCCGGTTGATACTGGATCTCACAATCATAATCTTTCAAAAGATCCATCCAACGTCTCTGTCTCATATTCAGATCTGACTGAGAGAACAGATACTTCAAGCATTTATGATCAGAATAGATTACAAATTGCTCCCCAAACAAATAATGTCTCCAAATCTTGAGAGTAAAAACAATAGCAGCCAATTCTAAGTCATGAACAGAATACTTAGACTCATGCGGTTTCAACTGACGAGAACCATAGGCCACTACTCTGCCATGCTGCATCAGAACACAACCTAGACCTCGATTAGACGTGTCGATACAAACAACAAATCCTCCAGAACCACTTGGAATGGTAAGAACTGGTGCAGAAGTCAATCTCTTCTTCAACTCGACAAAACTTGACTCACATTCATCAGACCAAATGAATCTCTGATTTTTCAGAGTCAGTTGAGTGATAGGTCTAGCAATCTTTGAGAAATTTTCGATAAATCCTCCGGTAATAACCAGCTAAACCCATGAAACTACGAATCTCTGGCACGTTGGTCGGTCGTGCCCAATTTAGAACTGCTTCCACTTTACTTGGATCGACAGAAATACCATGTTGAGATATGACATGGCCAAGAAATACAACTCTATATAACCAAAACTCACACTTGGATAGCTTGGCGTACAACTGCTTCTTTTGAAGAATTCGAAGAACTATCCTCAAGTGTTTGGCATTGTAAGGCCCGAGATTTTAATTACTGTAATCCGAGATTAATCTGAAATGATTTATTTATTAATTGAGATGATTATGGATGAAACGGATTAGATCGGGAGAGCCGAAAGAAGATTTGACATGAGGTGCAAGAAGATTCCCCGCGCACATGCGCGGCTTGAATGCGCGCACATGCGCGGAACGTCCAGAGAGTTGGGCGCACATGCGCGTCATAATGCGCGCACATGCGCAAGATGGACAGAAGGCCCCGCGCATATGCGCGAAGTGAGTGCGCGCATATGCGCGAGCATTTGTTACCAACGTCCAGAGAGCCTCGCGCATATGCGCCGAAGGCGTCGCGCATATGCGCGAGCTGCCGAGAAGTGATGTGCGATGACCAGTAGGTCTCGCGCATATGCGCCGGTTGATGTCGCGCATATGCGCGAGACGTGTTTTATGAAGAATGATCCACTTGGCTTCAACATGCATCGTTGATGTATATATATATATACAATGCAATTCCCTTCAGAATTTGGCAAGAAAACCGAGAAAAGGGTAAGGGGAAGTGATAGAAAATCCTTACGCCTTTTGTGAGAAATTCGTCCGTCCGATTTTAAATCCGACTTCAGTACTGTGTTCCTATCGACGTAGGCTACAACTGGACGTAAGTTTTACTACGTTTTGATATGATTTGAAATTATGATGTTGTCAGAATTGAATAGGAATCATATATGGTATTTCTGATACAGTGAACATCGTATAATCGAAGTCAGATTAAAGAACAGACTGGTTATGTAATTGTTATGAATTTTAGAGTCGATTTGATTGAGAATCGATATAAGATTTATATCATCGTTGAGATTATGATTTCTACCAATATTAATTATGAGTTCTGGTATTATAGCTGTGGTGTTGGAATTGACGGGGTTATCGAGACTGTATTGTTATACCGTCGAAACATCATTTGATTGATATTGATTAGATTCGGTATTGATTGAGATGGTATTGTGGTATCATATGTCGATTGGCATTGATCAGATTATGTTTTGATTTGAGTATTAATCAGAACAGGTTTTGAACTGAGTTATATACTGATATTGTATCTATTCGATTGTCAATATCAGATTGGGTATGGACAGAGTTGACTTTAATACTTCGTCTTCGTCGGACCGAGAAGATAAATGTATAAAATATTGTTGAGTTGGGATTGCACAACTCGAGTGAGGTTTGGCTCGAGTTTCCCTAAATCACATACTTTGCCTTATTGTATTGATTTGATTGATATACTTGTTTTCTTGATTGATAGATAGCAGGTATTAGATGAGTATCTTGGGACAGAAGTGCCTGATAGTGGTGGGATCGCCACGGGCACATTGCACGATGTCACAAGATAGTGTATTGGCGATAGTGCCAAAGTCTGTCACCGGATGATTGGCTATCGATGTGGATAGAAATGTGGCTTCTTCTATTACTGGTGATCGGTACTGTATCGATGTGGATAGAATGTAACTCTTCTATTACTGATGATCGATATCATATCGATGTGGATAGAATTGGAGTTTTTTCTATTACTGGTGATCGATACTATATCGATGTGGATAGAATCAGATCTTCTTCTATTACTGGTGATCGATACCCTATCGACGTGGATAGAACTGGAGTCTTTTCTATTACTGTTGGTCGATATGGGAATGCTAACATCTGGAACCGGGATCCCTAGACTAGGATTGAGTCTAGTCTTAAATGTGGAGTCATGAGTCTAATTGACAGTTATATTGATTTATGTTGATTATGTTCCTGAATATGGTACATGTGTAGAATAGGATTTATTCTTGATATGGATTTATATTCTGATTTGAATACATGTTAGACATATCTGTTATATGCTTTTATATTGTTTTTATGATTGCATGTATACATGATTTATACTAAGAATGTAATTCTCACCGGAGTTATCCGGCTGTTGTCTTGTTTGTATGTATGCATGGCAACAGGTGGGATAGGATCAGGGTCAAGGAAAGAACGAGGCTGGACTAGATAGCGTGGAGATCCGGGCTTCGAAGCAACTTAGGATTCAGCACTGAGATATAGTTGAACCTAGTTGAATTCTTGTAGATAATACAAGATTTGTATGTTTATGGTTAATATGTAATTTGAATTGAATTACATTACGTTTCCGCTTTGTATTTTAAAAAAAAAAAACTAGACCCTGTTTATTATAATTGTTTGAATTATTCCTAAAGACGATTAAGGAATGAATTAGCGTCCGGGTCCCCACAGGCATGCTCTTCCTCGGACTTGGAATAAACAAGAATATCATCGATGAATACAATCACAAAACGATCGAGATATTTACGAAATACTCGATTTATCAAGTCCATAAACACAGCAGGAGCATTGGTCAAACCAAAAGGCATAACCAAAAATTCAAAGTGCCCGTATCTCGTGCGAAAAGCTGTTTTCGGCACATCTTCTTGTCTAACTCGCACTTGATGTTACCCAGAACGGAGATCAATCTTAGAGTACACCGAAGTACCTTGCAATTGATCAAATAAGTCATCAATCCTAGGGAGTTGATATTTATTCTTGATAGTAAACTTATTCAGTTGCCGATAATCAATACACATCCGCATCGTTCTATCTTTCTTCTTGACAAATATAATCAGGTGCACCCCACGGTGAAGAACTCAGACGAATATAACCTTTACTCAATAAATCTTGTAATTGCTCTTTCAGTTCTTTTAGCTCAACAGGAGCTAAACGATATGGTGCTCGAGATATGGGTTCCGTTCCTGGCATTAATTCGATACTGAACTCAACTTCTCGTTCTGGTGGAAAACCAGGAATCTCTTCTGGAAACACATCAGGAAACTCACGGACTACAGGAATATCATAAATTCGTCGCTCATCTTGCGATAGATCAACAGCATAAACCAGAAAACCTTCATGACCAGAATCTAACAATCGGTTCATCTCAATGGCAGAAACTAGAGGAATTTTGGCTTGAGAACCACGGCCATAGAAATTCCATTTAGGAGCAAAGCTAGGCCTGAAACGAACTATTCCTTGATAACAATCAACAGTGGCACGATTTGCTGTCAAAACATCCATACCAACGATACAATCAAAGTCATGCATAGGTAGGACTATGAGATTCAGATATAGAATATTTTCCTCATGAAACAAAACCGCATTGAACAGCACATTATCAGTGATAATCATTTTGCCCATCGGAGTAGCAACAGATAGATTGGAATTCATACTAGTGGTGCGAAGATCATGCGAAATAACAAATGCATGAGAAACAAAGGAATGAGATGCTCCGGTATCAAATAACACTCGTGCTATAAAACCACATAGAGTACAGTTACCAGCAATGACAGTACCTGGAGCTGCCTGAGCCTCATCCTCAGTCAAGGCAAATACATGAACAGATGACTGATTCTGTGGACCACCTTGCCCTCTGCTCTGATGCGAAGGGCGACTAGGCTGATGGGAAGACTGGGACGCAGCTGGAATTATATTACTTTGAGCTCCACTACCTGCCTGGTCTGATTTCCCCATTTTACTAGGACAAACTCTAGAAAAATGACCCGGACGACCACAATTATTACAAACCCCTTGAACTCCAATACTGGAATGCTTGCCTCCACAGTGATCACAGTAAGGTCCACTATAGCGATATCCACCACGGTTCCCTGAACTCCCTAAACTCGAAGAACTAGAACCAGGCTTCTTAAATTGTTTTCCACGTGGACGAAGAGATACAGAACCAGATGAACTGAATTGTTGCCTCCCCGACTGATGATGTTGGGTAGGCACTCGATTGCCACTCCTCTTAAGACTAGCTTGAGCCCTTTTTGCTATTTCCACCGCTTCAAGATAATTCAGTGGCTTACCGGTAGAAACAAAAGGGTGCAGATGATCGTTCAATCCTTCAATGAAACTTTCGACGACAACAACCTGACTCGCAGCAACATGAGGAGCATATCTGAGCATAGCATAAAAAGTATCCGCATAATCCGCAACTGACATATCGCCCTGCTTCAAGTTATGAAACTCTGAAGCCTTAGAACTGTAGAATGATGGAGGACAATAACTTTCCTTAAATTTCAGCTTGAATATATCTCACGATGGAACAATCCTCTGAGCATCTAAAGTCATCAATGTAGTAGACCACCACATTTTAGCACGATCTTTCAACTGATGCACAGCTAATCTCAATCGACACTCTGGAGGATACTCAATCAAATCAAACAATTCCTCGATCTCAGAAATCCACAGTTCTGCTTTCTCAGCTCCCTCCGAAACACTGAATCGAGGTGGATGCATAGAATGGAAACGCGCAACTAATTCATCCATCCTAAGCTACTGTAGCTGATCAGCAGCTTGCTCAACAAAAGTATCATCAAAAACACAGACACGAGGTATACCATGTCCACGACCTCGACCTCGAGCTAGAGGAATCTCATCAACAGGAATTTCTCCACCTCCTTCCATTCTATACGATAAAACACCAAAACAATTAGAATGGAAGTAAACAAATCATATAATCACATAAGCATGTTGTCAAGTAGCATACACAGGCGCAACAACCATTTTAGTGCCAAGACTCAAGTGTCCTAGACTCTAGTTCGAGCGTATCCCAGTTTACGTTCTGATACCAAGATGTGAGGCTCATTTACTCTAATGACAATTAATGATCAAGCAATAATGATTTGACTAAAACTGCAGCGGAAAAAGGTTTAAAATAATTTCAAACGGACCTCAGGGCCTAGAAAAATTTCGGCATGACCTCCCCATAAATAGGACATCCCGAAAAACTCAAGCAGCAATTTATATCAAAATATACTCCCACTAGAGTCATTAAAACAAAACCGAAATTAAACAACTTATAGCCGCACTGGCCATGATTAAACAGAAATTAAAACTTACCAAATACTCACCAGATCATAAACATCACAGAGTCGACTCAGAACATCACAAAACAACCAAATACTACTATAGATACACGGGACATCTCCCCGACAAATAAACCACAATACAAGACTGAAACAACTCAAGACATACATATAGACTAACTGGGAGACTCCACTGAACAGAACCAAGCAATCCAACCTCAATCACGAGCTCCACTGGCGGAACCCCGGCCTGATGCTGCAAAACGACTCAGGAGATCTACCATGGTACCCAAAAGCAACCACAGCAGCCCCCCCAGTAAAACAACTGAGGTTAGGATTCTGGTATGAAACAGTCCAACAATTAACAACAATAACATAAATCATGCATAATCATATAATGAAATGTAATATGCAATGCATGAAAGGCTCAACGAATAACCGGGATAACAGGAGCCAACAAACGGTACGATAACAACTGGAATAATGCTCGAGCAACGACACAGGGGAGCTACATCGTCGTGCAGCTAAACCGCCCTGCCAAGTATGCAAGTTATGCCAAGTTGTGCTGAAATAACACCCCTGACTCGGCCTCCATACAGCTGATACGATATAACAGGATGGCACAACATAACGAACTAGATGACACAACACCAGCGCTCACCTCAAAAGGCTGCACTAACCACGGGATTGTTCAATCACATCTACGATCTCATGTGTATAGGCCTATCAGCCACACGATGATCCCGAGATAAACAACAGTGCCAGATAACAACGGATATCAACAATGGGCTAACAAGAACGATAGGCTCAACATGAATGTCATAACTATATACCGATGCTAAATGCCAATAATATGTCATAATAATAAATATAGATCCCAACGAAGTCATTTAACAATTTACAACAGTCAACAAATCATAAACACGATCCATGTAACACAGAATGACAATTAAACATAATTTATGTTTTACCGTCGTATATTACCGAGCTGTAACATACCTATACCGACTGATATCGACAACAAGCTTAACTTTGATCTCCTCGGCCTAACAATAAGATAATATAACAAGTCGAGTAAATTTCCAATTCAATAACAATATTTCCAAATTTTCAGCTTGTACCTATGCTAAGTTTTAAGATCAAAACTTAACCAAAGTATATTTATCATACATGGTTGGAATCCTAACTCAAAAACCCATATTTCATCATAAGATGTCAACAAGAAATTCAATCATCTTGACACAGATAAACACCCACAACCAGAAATCTAGAAAAACGAATTCTGTTACAGTTTCAGATTCGGCACCTATGACCATAAAATTCATATCTAATTCATTTTTGACCCAAATCAATATCCGCCAAATGGAAATGAAAGATAACTTAAATATCTAAGTTTTTCTAGAAGAAACCAATTCCAGAATCTGAGTAGATTAATGCCATAATTAACAAGAACACGCTGCTACTCACACAATTCGCGGACAGAACTCTAATACTGCGTAGTTTTAGTAAAACAAGCATAACTCTCTCAATTCTTAATGGAAATTAATGATTCAAGTCTCATTTCGAAGAAAAGACATAGCTCTACAACTTTTATTTTAACCAAAAACCCAGAATCCGAGTGCATATATGCCATAAACCCGAATTACAGTGGGTGTTGTACACAGCTCCAACACAGAATTCCATTTTGACACGTTTTGGTAGAAAAATCATATCAAATCCGTTTCTTATCCAAATTCAATGATTCCAGTGGCTATAGAGAGCTAACAAACAGAGCTACACGTTTTATTTGAACACAAGTCGAGATTCTTAACGGACAATACACAAAACTTCCGAATTTCAGAAGCACAAAAACTGAACTCACCAAAATACTGCACAGAAATAGGGTCACGAAATGGAGCTTCGATCTGCTCGCCTCCTTGCTCAAAATTCGCGATTTTTGTCTTGAATCAAAGCCTAAGATGTTAGAAGACACCCTTTAGACCGATCGAGATTTCGACACCGGACGGACGAGATATCGTGATTCTTCCACAGCTGCTCCAAGGGTTGCGAGAATTGGGTTGAGGGAAATGGGTTTTCTTCTTCTCTCGTTCCTTTTTCCTTTTTTTAAAGGTAAGTTGTGTGTATGTGTATATATATATATATATATTGTGTATTTGGTTACTAAAATAGTAACTCAAGACCATCTATCCCGGTCTGTATTTATTTTGCTCTTGTATGTTATTTAAACTCTATATGTATTTTATATCGTTAAATTCTCCGATATTCTAAAATACATATTTTTAACACACTTCTTGAATTTATTTGGCATAAATAATTATTTTAATTTACAACTCAATAATTTTTCCAATTATGCCAAATTACCGGATAATTGATTACAGGGCCTTACATTTATGTTTTTATGAGATTGAGAGGATATGAACATTTTTATACGCTGGTTTTGATACGCTGATGATTTTAGAATTTTTACTCGTTTATGTTTACGTATGTTTCTGGATGAGTTTGATCATTTTAAATTGCACTATTTTTACTGTCAAATACTTGTGATTATTTTTAAATGTTTTATTTTCAGTAGAACGCATGTGTGCCAAACATGTAAATTTTATTTTGAAAATGCGAGCTTTTTAAATATATATATATATTTCCGCACTTTTAAATAAGCAGACGTTACATAAACTCTGTCAAGCTAAAACTCGTAGTAAACCTCAACTGAAGATAGACGGTATACAGACGGTTATTTAAATTCAATGAGTTATGATACTGATATATCCTAACACTTAATGATCCTCAATGATCATATGTAATTCCTTGTAAAGTGTGCTCGACTAATTGAGTTTTAATTCAGATACGTCGAAAGTTTGATTGCTTGAATCTCTGTAAAAGTCGTAGAGTGTTATTAAACTGAATCCCTTCTCTATATATAGATTCTGAATCCAACGGTCTCGAGTTTCAAAAAGGATTCGTTCCAAAAACGAAAGTGTTTGTTGGCTTTTCTTTTGTTCATATCAACATTATCTAACAATTGTACACTACTGCGGTCAGTTTTGTACAGAAAAACTTATTCAATTATCAGTTTAGTCTTTTGGTAAACTGGTATCTTTGTCACGCCCCGAGACCGGAGTGAGTCGACAACGGCGTTGTTTTACAACCACACAATCGAAAAACAACAATTCTCAGTAATACAACATAAATCAAAACCAGTTTATATCGTAAATTTCAAAGAAATAACATTGACTTTACAACCGAATAACTTAAACTGATAGAATTAATGCGGAAGCATTTTACAACAAAAATAAAGAATAATTCGAAACTAATGTTCTCGTGAATCACCAATCTCAAAACTGTTCTGACTCCTCTTCTTCGATATGTTCATCATATTTATCTGAGAAATGTAGAGTAAGGGGCGAGTGATATGATCGTCACTCAGAAAAAGGGGCCGTTTGATCACATACATAACAAAAATGCACAAATCTCAAAACACATAACATGCATAACCTGACTCATATCACAAGCATATCATTGACTAGACATTAAGATTCATCTACTTTCCATGATTTACTGATATCAATCCCTAATTGATAAGACCTTTGTCGAATATCCCAGTTGTATCTATCTTCCGCACTAAGACAATATGTACATCACCTGGTACAGCTAATGATGGCATCATACCTTACAACCAAGTCTAAAACAAAAACACTACACATAAACTAATTGAAAACATAATATCGCGATAACTAATAAAAATAAATCTTCGCCATTAACCCAATTGTGCAATCATCCATGCAAGTTTTACTTCCTCGATTATGTAATTCTTGATAAAGAAACCGAAAGGCACCATATGCCTCAGCAAACTTAAAAAATGTGTTAAGATCATCCATATAAGGAAAGATAAAACTATGAAAAATATAAATATCAGTGAAAAATATTATACAATTGATTCTGAACAATATAAACAATTTAACAAAATCATCAATGTCGGTTTCGGCATCAGTACTTTCAAGTGAGAAAGTTTCTTCTTGATAGAAATCATGTTAGCAACGCTTACTTTCCCTCCAAAATGTCGACCCAAGAATCTTGACTCCATCTTAAAGTTCATGACAATTTCAACAGAAGAAGAAATTATGGGCAAAAAAGATATTTAACATATTTATTCAAGCATTTCAGACGAATATTTATTCCACTTAAGCGGACAAGTTTATAAACATAAACCACATAACAAATTCAAAAACAGCATAAAAATTGGTGATAAAAAAATTAACACCACGAAATAAAAAAAGAATTTATGAACTTACAAATACTATTGAAGCATTTCAAATACATACTCTATCGCAACAGCAAAAAAAATTAATAAGTAAATTCTTATCAAATTAAAGAACGAAACCCTACGATGTAGGATAAACGAACTAAACTCAAAAATTATAACAAAAAATTATGAACTTAAGAATATTCATTCAAGAATTTCAAAAAAAAAAAAATCAAATAGAACAGTCAAAGAATGTAAACAAGAAAAGCAGCAATACGACCGGTGAAAACTCTCCGACGCTTAAGTCAGAGCTACCTCAAATCAAATAAAAAAAAAATTGAGAACAAAATGAGAGAGAATCTTTCAAATGAGACGAAATGAGCTATTGATGCATCATAGACTTTAGTGGGCATGGACCATATTTGAGCTATTCCTGCTCCTATGTGTCGTTCAAAAATTGGGTCTTTAGAAAAATATTCAAATTCAACTGACAATTTATGAATTCCATTTAAAAAAAAAACAAACAAACGAAAAGAAAAGCCATAAAAAATATAAGATCAAGATGTCAATATCAAATTGAATAATATAATTTAGTTACCAAATATTTGAATCCATGAATGAACTGAAACGTCAAATAACCTATGAATACAGACACGAAAACATTTGTCAATTGTTTAAATTTATACAAAAAATAAAATTGAAGTGATACAAACAAATGGAGTGAAAATGAATGTTTGCTGTGTTTAAAATTTTTAATTGTTTATTTCGTAGTTAAAACATGTTTTATCGCATATTGGATTAGTTTTCAGTTGATCTGAATAATAATCAAAGATCATTTAGAGATAACTATAACTTTGATCAGGTACATTTGTGTTAAAATATAATCTTAGTTCTGTATCTTTTAAATTTTGATAATTTTAGCTTTTTTTACGAGAATGTTGATGTCAGTATCATATCATCGTAGTGTTAAAATTGGACACACAAAAAATAGTGAGATAAGATTAAAATTTAATATAATAGAATATCAAAATTGCAAAAAAAACAAATTCTCGAGACCAAAATTGTACTTTTTTAGTAATTAGGTTACGATAAACTCATGAGCATATTCAAATTCACACTGCGACCTCAAAATTGTAGTAGTGAACAAGATACACAACCCAATGACCTTACAACACCCTTTGACCAAAAACAATTTAAAAAACCAAAAAAAATTAATAAAAATACAGCTGCATATTTACATACCCCATTCGATTAAAAAAAAGCAAGAACGAAAAACAAAACCAAGGAGAGTTCTTGATGGAAATTTCACTCTGCAAAAACATTCTAAGCAGCCTCAACCCACCCAAATCCTAAAATTGTTTCGCCTTTCTCCCAGTCCCTCGAAGAAAAGGTGCATGAATGGGGAGGTGAAACCGGTGGCGAGCCTTGTCCCATGGACGTCTTTTCTATGAAAAATCACTTAGCTGTGGTCACAAATCCATTCATCAGATATTCAAGTTTCTTATTTATTTCCTTAGGTTCTTAATGCTTGCTTAAAGTAGTCCTAACCACGTAATGCGATGAAGTGAGCTTCTTCTAATCCTTTTGATTGATCTCCATCATACCATGTTATGGTTCCTGAATAGATTAACAAAAGCCTATTTTATAAACATAATACTTTTACACACATATTACTTGTTCATTTAAAAGCTTGTTTTGGACAACAAATGCAAACTTTGGACTTAAAGGGAGGATATGCTATACCTGTTGTGGTAGCTGGCTCCTCTTCTCTTGTCATATGAAGTATTAATGTTCCAGTGAGAATAGTTATGAATCCACATAACTCGGAGGTTATGCTGCTCAGATTCTGACCTGACCAGTCCTGTAAAATAATGCAAGAGTCTAGATAGTTTGTTTGGTGAAATTTGATCCCGACAAAGAACTACATTTGAAAAAAAATAAATACCTTAAACATTATCACGCTAGCGATGATGGTCAGTGAAGTGAACATCACATAATATATTGGAGAAACTATGGCAGCATTGAAAGTATCGAGTGCCTGAACATACCAATCGCAAAATTACAGATTGAGAAATAGAATAGCAAAATATTTTCAGGGCAAAAGGATTTTCTATCTGGTTAGAAACAAGGCGGTCTTGTAGATTAATGAACTCAAGATTTCTAGACAGTCACATAACTAATCCTGGATGACCAAAAGAATGAACTTTCGTTCAAACTTCTAGCAAGCACATGATATGCCAGATAACGTACATGAGCTACTATTGCTTACTTCGGATAATGGTTAATCAAGTGGCAGTTGTAAAGGCTCCAATACCAATAATTGGTGAATGTTTCACATTTCTAAACAACAAAATACATCAATCAAGAGCCTTGCCTATTACGATTACCTTGTTCAAATAATTCAACTGAGTGATCACAAAAATTACAGCAACCGAAAGGAAAAACCAAGTCTGAGCATATCCAAATTGATTGATCCCCTCTAAAGTAAGTTTTATAGCAATTCCAATTGCCTTTATGCTCACAACCTGCATTAATATATATTGACGAAGCCGTGTGAAGGGATGAGAAGCTTCTCCATTGAACAATGCAGATGAGTACGTAGCCACAATAAATAAAAGAAGCTCTTTATAAATGTAAAAGATGTGTTGGGAACATGATTACCGTGAGTGCACCCATCAAGGAGCAAATCCCCAAGTAAACCAATATGTTTGTCTGCCCGCAGAGAGGCTCAAAATGCAGCATTAATACTAGCACCATGGATACCGTAGTGGCTACATAAATCATAAATGCTATAGACAAAAAAAATGAGCATAAGCCAGAGTCTAGGAAGTCGTTAATGACTAGATTTTGTAAGAAAACTATAAGAAGAGAAATAGAGAACAACCTGGTTGAGTAGCCAATAACCAGACCTCTTGTACAGAAGTTGGAGTGTGTTCTTCAGGAGCATGAATCACGATGACTATAGATCCTACAATGCAAGCCACACATCCCAGTATGCCCAACTTTTGCAATCGTTCCTTCAACATAAAGTGTGCCAAAAAAGCACTTTACAGATGCATGAAAATGGTTATTTACATGGATATAATCAAGGAATCTTTCAAAATGTTTGATATCGTCAAATTGTAACAGAGGTCAGAAATCATGAAGAATGTACCTAATGATGATACTCAATGCACCAAGGGGAGTCACAAGAACAGCTGGCGCGTAAATATAAGCAACAAAATTGGCCACCTCTCCAGCAATCACTGTAAGAAAGACAAGAAAATTATCAGCATATTGATCAGAACGTCGGAAGATCAACCTTCTCGTAGCAATCAGGATGCAAAAAGAGAACAAATGTAAAAATCTCACTTACTTGTAATCATACCAGCCCACCAAAGAGGTTCAAGTAAGTAAGTGTAGCCACCAAATCCTACAATATGAAATACACAAATTGTGAATGTATAGCAAATAAACTGAGAAATAATACAGTGTGAGAAAAGTGATTTACATTTTACATACATGAATATTGTAAATCTTTTTTGCACGACTTGTACAAAAAAAGATTTGGCAAGCGAAACAAGAATTTTTCAGAATTGGTAAACAGAAATTGACTCGTATATCATTTTAGAACACGTAATATTGTTGCTGATTAGACTCTGTCTATTCTTGTTTCTTGAGTTCCCAGACAAATATTCAGCTTCCAAAATATGCTGACCAAGAATAGGACTCACTCGCCAAATCATTTTATCACTGTGCTCACAATTATTTTCCCCTCCATCCCACCAGATAAATGTTCAAAATTTTCAACACCCTTGTTTCCAAATTTTGCATCCATCAATCCATCACAAGTTTCATCGACTATAGAATCCGTTAGCTAGAGATTTATCAACACATCAGCCAAGAAATTAATATACCCCTTACCACAGCTCCAATACGCTTGCTCCCTTCAAAAATCAAATGCATCACAGATCCATTTATACGAGTAGACATAAACACCAAAAAAATAACACCTTTACCGAAGGAACAACAAGAATCCATGGGTATTTAATTATATGTAAACTATACCTGCTCGAGTACCAGCAGCAGCTGCCTTCTGTAGACCTTTCTTCTTCAAAATAAAACTCGTTCCAATAAACAAACTCGACAGCATTGCCAAAATCAACCCCCTCGTATTATCCGAAACACCCATTATTTTCTCAACAAATATATATATATAAACAAACACAGAGACTCTGTATCTATATCAAACACCTGATCGGAACTCTGTCGACTGAAAACCCACAAAACAAACACAAAAATGCAGCTGAATGAGCTCCAATCATTTCAGATTAGTAAAAACCAAAATTTAATATCTAGACAAAGTCCCGCCAATCACGCGGCAGAAGCAATTTCAAGATTTCTTGACCACAACAAATAGCAGTGGAACAACAAAGGGTATGTCAAACACTTGGAAGCCGGCGTGTACAACTCCCTACGGCGGCGGTATAACTCCGTTGGGCGATTTAAGGGTGTCTTTATGTTGAATCAGCTGCGTCGTCTGAGAAATTAATAGAAAATTAAAGAATTGAACTGTCCCCCAGTGAGGCTGTGAGATGTATTTATCATTTTATTTATTCATTGCAAATAATACTAAGATATTATTGCTTTTGACTTCGGCTTCATTGGAACACCAATCGATTCTTATAAATTACACGGGCTAAACGTATGCCGACACTGTAAATTTTGTATTTTGTCAAATAATCTTCTATATTTTTTTTATGGGATTGGCGGTCTTGTCTTTTTCAATTATTGGCTATCCATTCTCGATCTCCATGTTATGTTTGCACGTGTTGAAGATGCAAGTATTTTTTGTTTTTGTTTTTTTTATTTCTTTAGCATGAACTTCCTAAAATGAACTGAATCATTTCATTTATTGATTTGCTTGTCTTTTTCATCTTCATTTTGCGACTAAAACCAGTGGGAACAAAATCGTCATGGATTCTGAAGCATGCATCATGCAAGACCATCTTGGATTTAAGATATCTGATTCCTTCGTTGTGTTTATGCGACAAAAGAGTTGAAATTAAAGTCGTGATATTCGAGGAAAAAAAAATCGAAAGATATAATGTATTATAATTGAATATTGAACAATGTGGGTTCTTTCGATGGTATATTCGTTGGAGACCACACATCTTATCCAAACACCGTTTCGCTCTTTGGATTTTTGCTCATGAGAAGTGCTTGACAAAGGACAGACAGCCCTATATCCTAGACAAGTCTTGTTGTCTTTGTGGTACTGTGAATGACACTGCACGGCATGTTTTCTTTGAGTGTACAGCTTCTACACAGCTTTGCGTTAGATTATGGGAGTGGTTGGAAGTTCAGTGTATGGCGCGATCTACGACAGGTTTACTTCGTCTTCTCCGCAGGAGATTCAGAGGTACTACCATGCATGCACAGAGGTGCCACTCGGGGATAGTTGCATTGGTTTATCACATTTGGATTGCTCGTAACAAGGTACTTTTTGACGGTGAGAGGCCGGATGTGGAAACTATCTTTCGGAAGATTTTGACTCATGTTCATCGAACGCCGGCTGCTGCCTGATGTTCATATTTTGTCTCCCAGTATTTGCATTTCATTCATGGGATATATCTATTTTTTGATATAACCATTTTCTTCAATTATGGTTTTTGAACACTGATTTGTGATCCTTGGATATGCCCAGTGTATTTTGTATTCTCTTTATTTACCATCTATGATATGTGTTCATATCAAAAAAAAGTAGCAGATTCATTGATCACTAGTTATGTACATGTTTCCTCCTTATGGTCGTTGATCTTCTTGTTAAGTAACACGGTGGTTTATGTAATGGACATTGTCAATTGATTATGTATTCAAATTAGCGTAGAAGTTTGTTGTAGTATTGGTGACGTCTATTAATATATGTGTTTTGGTATATTAAATGAAATTGCGCTTATTGTGTTCAATGAAATTGTCTTTTAGACATTTTTTTATTCCAGTATAATCAACCAAAACAAATATATACAAATTCATCAAACCAAAACAAAACACCTTGTAAACAAAGGTGTGTTCCAATCCATTAAACCAAAAACATTACATTTAAACACATTACATATATCTTCCAAGTTTCTAACAATTACATTTGTCCAAAACACATTGCTTCCACTAATTCAAAACACATTACTGACAAATCTCATTCTTGCTTCCGAATAAAAAAAAAACACCAACAATTAATTAACATGATGTGCACTGGCATTGTCTTGTGTTCCAGTATTGGCATTGGCATTTCCTTGATTTCCTGCATTGGCATTGGCTTGAGTTCCTGCATTGGCATATGCACATGCACTATTCGCTGCACATACGTTAGTACCAGCACTCGCACTCGCACTCGCACTTGAACTTGCACTTTTACTACTTCTTTTTGTTTTGCTCTTGCACTAACCAACCATGCAGGTCATAACAATAATAAAATGTTTGAAAAACACTCTAAAATAATAATCAATCATTTAAACATGATGCTAACTTATTGTGAGATCCCATTAGTTGTTTCATGTTAATTATGTAATTTGTGAATTGTAAATCAACTCATAATGTAATTGTTTCTCTCGAAAATTTGCGGGCGTGCCAGGCACGTGTTCGTGCCGAATTTGTGAAATAATCTGACTTCTAATCAGGCGTTGCGAATTTCGATTCGATCGTTTGTTCTAATTCCCTCGAAATGGCTCCAAAAATAAGAACGTGAAATGAGGAATATAATGAAATTAAAGGAGAAATCCATAAACAACATCAACATTCATTATGCTGTTATAAATTCGAACAAAGTTTTTACATAAAATGTGGATGGACATACTAGAATCTATAGAAAAAGATTGCTGGAAATGGAAATAAACAACAGACAAATGAGAGAAATTCTGCAGAGAGTTTGCTATGGATTTTTTGTGTTGATTTGTCGGGGGATTCTTTCTGATCCTTCATGCTGCTTTTGTAACGCTCCACATGGAAGTTTCAACCACATTCCACAATCACTCACGTTGGGTCATGGCTCAACTTCTGTCATCGTGCTTTCTTGGACCGAACTGCAACTCTTTTTGGGCCAAAATGTTTGGGCTTCTGATTATGGGCTTCAAGGAATATTTTTTGGACACAACAATTGCCCCCCGTAGTCAATTTGGCCAGTGGGCCAATTTGACTAATTATATATTTAGCCCACTTTGGCCCATATTCAAAACTTGGCATGGAGGCCATATTTTGTATCACAGTACCCTTCAGAGTTTGTCCAGTAACAACCCTTAACGTGAATTCTTATTTTCTACTCCTTTCATTCCTCCTTCAAATAGACAAGCCCAAACCCACATCAATCCTCAAAATTTCGCCTTCAAATAAACAAACTTTGATTCCTTCCATCCAGCCGTATCATCTCAAAAGAGCAGGTAGATTTCTACATTTTTTCTACTTCTTCATGACAAAAACATTGTAGAATATGTCAAATTTCATGATGCACTCAAGGTGTTTGTGCATGTGTCTGAATGAGTTTTTGATAAGTAATAATGGGTGTTGCACTTCAACAAAGCAGCTACCTTGATGTGCATATTCAGAGCTTGGCCTATGGCTAGTGCAACTTATGTAATCTTCATATTGAGAACACAACCACACGAGGTGCTCTTCTTTTACCCAAATCATTAGCTAGCACTGTATAAATTAGCTTTGATCGAGATGGTAGAGTCTGATGGATTTCAGAAGATGGAAATGAGGTATGTATAAATCACTCAACTTTTATTCACTTGGTAATCTTCCATCCTGCTTAGTAGATGCTCTTCTTCCTCGCTGTAATGTTGTATTATTATTTGAGCATTCATAGTTTGTTGATCAACACTCCGTTATTCATCACTTGGTCCCATTTATTTCGCAGGAACATCATTGGAGAAATCGAGAATTTATCTCAAAGGCCAATACAAGAAAATACCTTAAAGACCAATAGAGATGAAAATTCCTCGTGGTAGTGCCGCTGGCCTATCAAAATTACCAAGCTTTGATGAATATCTCTGCAACCGGCTGAGCATACACATATGGAGTGTCATGCTCATTGAGAGGAAATAAAACATGCAGACTAGGGACAGTAGCTGTAATTTTTTGCACTTGTTTGCCATGATTTGACAAGATTTTTTTTTCCTGATGTGTATAGTTGGAAAAGTGGCTTAAAAGCCAAACTTTGTTGTTGAAAACATATTGTTTACCTTATACATACTGCTTGGGATTTGTTTTCATGTATTTGTATTTCTGGGATGTCACGTTTACAAGAGAAACTCTGCCCGGATTTCTGTAAAATAAATTAAGAACAACGGCTAAATAGCCTGTTTTCTTCAATATTATCACAACATGTTATCACCATTGCTCATTATCACCCATACTTTTCAAACACCATAAAAGTATCAAAATATGTAATAAACGTACTCTACACGTCATCAATTCGGCTATCAAGAAAACACATTATTCTCTTAAAAACACATCAGCTGCAAAGGATTCCATGAGCAAATTTTCTTTTATTTATTCACAGATGCTTCATCACTATTTGCAAACAAGTTCAGCGGGAAATGGCTTAAAAGCCTATTCCTCGCATATTACAGAAACTTCATACTAGTCAATACCTCAAAATTAGCCAAAGTGGCTATCCATCCTACTTTGTACAACACTTCTCCTCTATTCCATCTTTATAAAACATCTGTCTCCGGCTGTCGATCTTTCATCTGAGCCAGGAGCTAAGATTAAATCCTCCATTTGTAACTTTTTTTCCTCACTACCTTCAGTAGCCTTCCTCCCAATTTTTTTTCTTCTCTCTGAGTGATTTCCCCATCTTAGATCTGCGATCAGCGGCTTTTTCTCTCAACAAACGTCGTTTTTGGGTCCGAGAAAGCGGTTTTGGGAACTTTGGATGCTCTACCCGTTTCCATACGCCGTTGGGGATTGCTATGGGAGGAATAACAAAGCGGGATTTCCTTTCATATTTTCTATCAGAGCCTAGAGGTGCTGGCCTCTGGATTATCTTCTGGACCAACTGTGGGTCATTCCTTCTTTGGCCATTCGCTAACCCATGAAACGAACCCTTTCTGAGGTACTGGTTGTCCGACCTTTTGGCCATGGATTCCATGTTATACCTCATGTTCCTCCCAGTATAATGCGGATCCTCTCCACTGTAGTAGCGGTCTTTGCCATGAAAAGTTTCTGTTTTCTTCTCTTTAACCTCAAACATCATTTTCCGAGGCACCCAACACTTTCTTATAGTAACTCCTGGCCTAATGGACATGTCCTCACCTCCATTCCTTCTCCTCTCATTGATTAAGAAACGCAAATCGGTACTGCTCATGTTCACGTTGGCTACCGGGGGAAAAGGATCTTCATTGACTATCATTGCTTCTTTTTTCTCAGAAAATTTCAGGATCCCCTTGTTGATTCTTTCCTGCAAGACATTCTTGAAAGCCCAACAAGCATTAATATTATGGTTGAAGGAATTGTGATACTTACAGTAATCTCTTCCTTTCAACTCCTCCCTAGTGGGTAGCTTGTGATCTGAGGGGAATGTTATGAACTTTTCCTTCACTAGGTGATCGAAAATTTCCTCCGTATTTGATGCATCAAAAGTATAGGGCGTTTGCACTGGAGGAATGTTTTTCTTGGAAACCTCTTCACTTTTGCGTTTTAAGAAAGGGACAATACGTGATCCGGAATTTGCTACTTCTGCCAATGCAACTTCCTCCATCTCCTGGAAATAAGAGCCCACTGTAGACTTTCTTTTATGACTCTCCTCTCGTAATAACAATTCCTCATACTCTGACACTTTGGCAGCAAGTTCATAAAAATCACGAAATTACATCCCTTGAAATTTCTTTCTAAGCTCAAAATCGAGCCCTCGTTGTGCCATCTTCACGTATTCTGATTCAGGGAGAAAAACACGACATCTGCTTCTCACATTCTTGAATTTATCAATAAAATCATTAGCAGATTCCCCCGGTTTTTGGACCACCCTTGACAATTCCGATATACTGATCTCCGGCATTGTTCTGAAGAATTGTGTATAGAACTGACGTTCCATATCATGCCATGTCATAATAGAGTTCCGAGGTAACGTTGCATACCACGTGAAAGCAGTACTGGTCAGGGAATTGGGGAACAAACGTAGCTTGTAATTAGAAAAGTTCTCCAAATTCGCCAACTCCCCACACTGAATTGTAAACCTGGCCACATGTTCCACGCTAGATTGACCATATTCCCCAGAGTACAACCTGAAGTCTGGAATGCGGTATCCTCTTGGATAAGGGTTGTCACGATCCACAACATCAGGATACGGTTTATGAAATTCTGGTCGGTTGATTGGCCTCACTCCTGGGCCATACAACTCTTGAATAACATCACGTACCATCTCAAAATCCAACATTGGAGTTTGTCGTAACTGGTGAGGAGAATAGAATGCCCCCCAAGTGTTATTCCCCGAACCTGGTACTGAATATCCATGCATTCACCCGTCATCATACATCCCTGGATGTATGTTAGGAGACGTCACAGAGAACATATTACCAGCCATTTGTTTACTGTTACCGCAATTTTGGAATTTTAACCCCAACTCCTCATCCCTTTTGTGTGGAGGAGTGTATCTTCCTTCTCTAGCAGATTCGGGAATCGGTGTTTCCCCCAAGCGGCGATTTTCACCTGCTTGAGAAACCCCTGATCCTTGGCCTTGATCTTTCAGCAATTTAACGTCAGTTTCTTGAAGATTATCATTTTCTGGTGTAACAGCCTCCCCTTTTGCAGACTTCTTCCATTCCTTCACTTCCGCCACAAATTCCATCATAACAGTAGCGAAAGTTTGGGTCATTTCTCTGAGATCACTGCGGATGTTTTTCTCGATGGCCAACATAAAGTTCAGTGAAGGTCCATCACCACCAGAAACAGCAATTCCTTCCTTCATAATCTCTTCATCGAACTGGTGAACAAGTCTTTCAACAGTTCTTCCATCTGCATCAGTTTCTTCTTCATGTGAGCGATGAACTTTCCCATCTGATGGAGGAATTCCCTCATTCTTCTCAGTACGCTTTGGAGGCATTTGTGTCCCACCGGGCGTGCCAACTTGTTTCTCTCGAAAATTTGCAGGCGTGCCAGGCACGTGTTCGTGCCGAATTTGTGAAATAATCTGACTTCTAATTAGGCGTTGCGAATCTCGATTCGATCGTTTGTTCTAATTCCCTCGAAATGGCTCCAAAAATAAGAACGTGAAATGAGGAATATAATGAAATTAAAGGAGAAATCCATAAACAACATCAACATTCATTATGCTGTTATAAATTCGAACAAAGTTTTTACATAAAATGTGGATGGACATACTAGAATCTACAGAAAAAGATTGCTGGAAATGGAAATAAACAACAGACAAATGAGAGAAATTCTGCAGAGAGTTTGCTATGGATTTTTTGTGTTGATTTCTCGGGGGATTCTTTCTGATCCTTCCTGCTGCTTTTGTAACGCTCCACATGGAAGTTTCAACCACATTCCACAACCACTCACGTTGGGTCATGGCTCAACTTCTGTCATCGTGCTTTCTTGGACCGAACTGCAACTCTTCTTGGGCCAAAATGTTTGGGCTTCTGATTATGGGTTTCAAGGAATATTTTTTGGACACAACAGTAATATCTTAATTAGTTGAAAAAATCAATTAAAGTTGAAATAGTCTACTAAAACTTTAAACTAATGAATTGGTTTAAAAAATAGTCGATTAAATTTTTAGGACAAAATGGTAATTATCAATTAAAATGCTAGTGGATTGGAATTTGACTATTTATGTCTACGTGCCTTGTATTTAAATTGTGATTTGAGTACAATTTCAATTTCACCTGTGGGGTCTGGCGGAAAACTAGATGTAGTTGTTGAATGTATATATATATATATATATATATATATATATATATATAATTCTATAATTGAAGTACACGTACAATAGATAAAACAAGATTCAACACCGCCTCTGTTTTTACTTTTTATACCTGCAGTTTGAGGTTTATAAAAGCTGGTGCATATTGTGCGAGTAAAAACATGAATATATATTGCTTTCTTGGTTTAGTTTCTGGTTTTTTTTTCTTTGAAACGAGAATGTCATTTATCAAATGTTATCCTCACAATTTTGGGAAATGAAATTACAAATGATACCTAGAGGATGAAACTCAATAAAAGGATTAGCACATGGTAGCAAGAGAATGAGCCACCATATTTGCTTGTAGTGTGCGTCGAGAATTTGACAGCAGCTGGAAATAATTGAGCCAAATTCTGTGTGGTCAACATTCTTTGAGGCGATCGCATTTACCACCGTCTTTGAGTCGGTTTCAAATATAAGATCCTGGAGTTGAAGAGAGGTTGTCCATGAGATAGCGTCAAGGAAGGCAAGTGCTTCGGCCACCTTAACTTCAAACAGTCCATAATTCACACTGTTTTTGCTCACCATAAATCCCCCTGCCAAGTCTCTCACCATGATAAGTGCATTTTGTGCACTTAAATTATCCTTACAATTCATATAGATTGTTAGTTTTCTTTGGCAGAATTATGCGTTTTTTGTTATTTTTGGTTTGATTGCAGGAATTTAGGTACGACTACAAAATGGGTATGAAAATGAACTAAAAGAGCGCTTAAGAAGAAGTGTGAGCAAAGCAAGTGCTAAAGGCAGTGCATCGCGCATATGCGCGATTTATTTTCGCGTACATGCGCGACTATGGCAGAAAGATCGGCGCACATGCGCCACTCAGGGCGCGCCCATGCACGACACAATCATGCGCGGAGCAATGGCGCGCATGTGCGCGGAAGAGAGAGCTCCATACAGAAAGAGGCGCGCATATGCGCGCGGCGCGATATTCAAAAATAAATAGGTTTCATCGTGGGCATGAAAAAGGGCTCTAAAATTTAGACACAACCGACACAGTAGAGGAAAAAAAAAGAGCGAAAAAGTCAGAGCACACGGACGACGGAACGCGAAGAACAGAGATAGAAGACGCTGGATCCGGACACGGAGACGCACTTTCATCTCTCGCCAACACGTTCTTAATTCGGTTCCTTACTTTTACGTTTTTAATGAATACAAACAGGTTTCGTATTAATTTAGAGTCAAGGATGAACTAATTTTATTTTCTAGAGAATGACGTAGTCGTGGTTGAACCTATGCTATTGACATTTGAATTTTCATTGAATTAATTCATCGTGTTGATTTGTGATTTCTTGTCTTTAATGCTTTTGGATTACTGGCCATAATTCGACTGATTTAATAATTGAGATCTAACAATCGAAAGAGGTGATCGAAATTAGGACAGGGGAAATCGCATCGTCATATGTTTATAACGTGCAAAAGACGTATAACTTTGGCGAATCCATAAGAGAACCTTGTTTGCATGTATTACGTGTTACATGATTTTGAATAAACATATTAAAATCGGTAATAGGTAATACAGTTCTATTTGTCACTTGAAAAAGGGAATAGAAAATAGTGTAAGTTCTTGGTTAATAAATGTGGTGTAATTTAATTAAATGTTGGTCAATTCTAATTTAGCATAGGGAAAACCAGATGAAATCATATATCTAGATTTATTTTCTCATTGAATTTCTACTGCGTGCTAAAATTACAGGAATTTTTATTTTATTTGATTATAAACCAACCCTTTGATTTTCTAAATAAAGTTGAGCTATGTCAATTATGGTACTTAATATACAATTTTAAATAATTACTCCTCGTGGGATCGATATATGTACTGTAACCAGTACTAAAACTTGACACTGTACACTTGCGGTAGTGAAGATACGCAACACACCACAACTTCACAGCTTGATATTCTTTAAACAATGTTGCATCGACATTACACTTCATACATGGATCAGGCGGTTTCGTCCATCGATCATCTGCATAATGACGAGAACTTGAAGCTTGTCCTTGTGTAGAGTTCTTTTGAGCTTGAGTCCAATTCCATAACGTATCATAGCCGAGTGAAACAGTGATCTGCGGAGGTCTAGAAACATCGCTCCATAGTTTTTCATTTCGATAGCGCCATATGCTCCATAATATAGCCAAGGGAGTTGGTTGTGCAGCCTTGGGGAATTTATTCAGACTTTCAAATATCCAATTTGAGAATGATACAACCTCTCTTGTACAATTCGTTACTAGGTAATCAAGCTTTGAAACTTTCCAACATTCCTTTGCATATGGGTAGTCAATGAATACATGCCAGTTTTTTTTCCAATCCCGATTCACAGATCACGCAGCAGGAAGGTACGTGTGTATTCCTTGATTGGAGTTTTAAGCGACAAGGTATAAAGTCATGTGTTGCTCGCCATAAAAATGATCTTATCTTCGGAGGTGTTGATAAATTCCATAGCTTGGATCATTGCCCCTTTTGGAGATGTACCTGCTCATGGTTAGAAATGTTTTCCATGATAAATCGGTACCTGACTTCACTATATAGCATCCGTTTCCACTGAGTTGCCATATATGTTCATCATTTGAAGCCAGAGGATTTAACGGAATATTCATAATTTCCAGAACATCTCGCGGGACAAAGATTTCATAGAGTTTTCCCATGTTCCACTGCCTAGTCTGGGATCAACAGCTCCTTCACATACGTCACTTCCTCCTGATGTATATGTGGTGTTTGGATATAGAAATTTTTGGAATTTCTTAGCCATGGTGTGTCCAGATTTTTATATGCTGACCTTTCCGACTTTCCCTCGTAATCCTCGAGCCAAGATCGCTTGCGAGCACCAAATATTCGCCATATGAAGCTAGGATTTGATCCTAAGCTTGTTTCCATGAAGTCTTTTTTCGGAAAATATTTAGCTTTGAGTAATCTTGATGATAAATTATTTGAGGTTGAAATTTGCTTCCAACCTTGCTTAGCAAGCATGGCTAGATTATAGGCTTCGAGATTGCCGAAAGCAAGTCCTCCACTTTCTTTTCGAGTGCAAATTTTGTTCCAATTAGTCCAATGTATTCCTCTCGAGTTTTGGGATGTGGATCCCCACCAAAAGGAGTTCATCATTTTCTGAAGCTCATCGAGAAGGGATGCGGGTAACAAAAAACAATTCATACAATAAGCCGGTAATGCATGGGCCACCGATTTCAACAATACTTCTTTACCTGCTTTCGGTAGAGTATTTCCCAGCCAATTTTGTATATGATTCTAGAGCCGATCTTGCAAGTAACTGAAGACCATTTTCTTCTTACTACCGATCAATGATGGATACCAAGATAGCGTCTCGTGTCCAATGGCTTTGACACTCCAAGGATCAGGGACAGCTCCTCTTGTTTCTGGATATAAACATTTTTGCTAAAAAATATTCCAGATTTATCAAGGCTTGCCCACTAACCCTCTCATAGGTGGTTATTATCTTCTTAAATTATGCGTATCATTCATTTGTTGCCCTGAAAAAGATAAAAGAGTCGTCGGCAAAAAAGAGATGATATATTATTGGGGCCCGACGACAGATTTTAACTCCATGCAGCGTGCCTCTGCCTTCAGCTTTCTCAATCAAAGTGGATAGCCTTTATGCACAAATAATAAATAAGTAGGGTGATAGAGGGCATCCTTGGCACAGTCCTCATTTTGAAATTATTGTTCCGACCAGATTTCCATTTACCCGCACGTGGTACCTCACTGTTGTAACGCAAAGCATCATAAAATCCACTCATTTATCATCAAATCCTAGCCTAAGCATCATGAGTTTCACGAAACCCCAATCAATGCGATCATATGCTTTACTAATGTCAATTTTTAGTGACACATCCCCATGTTTGCCTCGGTGCTTTCGCTTCATGTGATGGATAATCTCGAACACTACTATCACATTGTCAATGATTGAACGGCCTTGAACAAAAGCTGCTTGTGTCTCTGAAATTAACTTTGGCAATATCAGCTTTAATCGATTTTCCAACACCTTTTCAAGCATCCTATACATCACATTACAGAGGGATATCGGCCAAAGATATTTCATAATATTTGGGTTAGCACACTTCGTGTAACGTTCCAAAATTTTGAAGGTTTACGTGAACCACTTGCATGCAAGTTATCGAATTTTTGATGTATTTTAATTGAATTTATTTTTAATGCATTGAATGCATGATTATTGCATGGATATATGTTTTATTTCACGGTTTATTAAGGTTTCATGTATTAGGGCTTTTAGCAGTATTTCGCGCTCGAACAAAGAATGGAGGCCGGGGATAATTAAGAAAAAATACTTTTATTAAATAATTAATATATGGGGTAATTATAGAGGATTTTCGAAAATGGACCTAGGTAGTGTATTTTTACTCGTCGGGTCATATTTTAAACCGGTACGCAAATTTTAACAAGTCGAAGGACTTTTTGAGAGTTTGGGCAATATTTTCAAAAACGTACCTAAATGAAATATTTTACGGGAGTGTTTTTGAGCTTGATGGGACTATTTTATTGCATAATAGGCCTATAATCCTTTTTAATCTCATTATTTTTAATTAAGGGCCTATTAGCACTATTTAGTAATTAAATCCTTCATACAAACCATAAACTCCCTACCCTAGCATTTGGCCGCCCCTTCTACTTTTCCAGCAGCAAGTTTCGAATTTCAACAGCTCTCCCCCTTAGGTTTTCTTAAGTTTTTTCAAAGAACTATTTCCCCACCTCTTCGGTGCACGTTCTACGCGAGTATCTCCAAGTTTTTGAGCGTAATTATGCAAAGGCATCCCTATATCATGTTTTTCTCATCATTCACATCAATATATTTTGGTTTGTATGTTTTTACATGAGAAATCTTATATGAAACATTTTGTGCAAGTTTTATATACATTTTCTTTGCAAGAAACTCACTTCCTTTTTGTGCTTGTGTAAGGGGCTACTGATTACGTTTTTTTAAGGCATGTACATGTTGAGATTGAAGGCGTCTAGGTGATGGATTTGGGTTTGGAATGTGTCATGGTAGAGGACAGATCGAATTTTTTGGATGTTGGCTCGGTTGGGACTAGATCGAGGGCTAGGTGTGAGATGCGGTGTAGGGGCTATTCCAAGCCTTGGACTAGACCCTGGTGAGTCTGAGTCATGGCCAGGGTAGCTTAAACACCGTTGGTCGTGGTCGATGGCCGATCAAGGGAGCTAAATGGAAGGGTGCTCGGCTTTGGGTGATTTCGGTGTTTCATGGTGAACCGTGGGGTGTGCGTGCTTGGGGCTGAGGACAGTGGTTAGGTCAGTACTCCAAGAGGGTCCAGAGGCAGGCTAGGAGTGGTTGGTTCGAGGCTTTTCCGGTCTAGTTTGGGCTAGGATCGAGTTCTTGAGGGCTAGGCGCATTAGGGTTTGTTAGATGCAAGTGCAGAAATTTTTCAGCAAGTAGCAGCTGGTTTTAGGGGTTTAAAACGGCTGGAATTGGGTTATTTAGGGGCTGTTAGGGTGTGATTAAGTTGTAGTTAAAATTTGAGAAAGTTTGGATAAGTTTCGGGTTGATTCGGGTTAAAATCGGGACCCATGTCCAAGTTTTAAACGAATCGTAAAAGTTACGGAGCGGGCTTGAGGTTACGTCTAGGAAATGATTATAAATATGTTTTGAGATATTTCAAGGAGTTTGGTTGGCTTCGGGTCGAAATTTTGAGGTCCGGGGTAAAATGGTCAATTAGGATTTCTAGGGGCAAAATTGTCATTTTGCACCCTGTTCGAGTTAGCAGTCCTCCATCACCCTGATAACAAATTGACATGTTTTAAATGTACATGTAATCACGAACATGATTTTAAGGAAGCACAAAAAATATGTTGCATGCTTGATTTTTTTAAGGAAGTTTACGTATATGCATAATTTTTATAAATGATGATTATGATGATATGTTTTGAAGGATGGGAGTTGGTTGTGACTAATACGAACACGAACATGTAATTCCAAGGCTCAGTGGATGGGTAATACTGTCGTTGATGTCCTCGCCATCAGGTACCGTGGTTATACGTAGATGGGTTCATCGAGTAGAGCTGATACGAAAGTCACAACTAATGATATGAATGCAAATAAAGAAAATGAACACGTATATGTTGTTATGATGAGATATGTGATGGACACGTTATGCTTTGACAGGCTATGTTTAAGTTCATGATTTTAAGATCATGAAATGTATGTTAATTACAGTACTTTTCACTGTTGCATGTTATGTATATGTACTTGTTATAACGATTCAGGTATGTTGAGCCTTTAGACTCACTAGGTGTGAATGATGCAGGTGCCATGATGTTGTGGAGACTGGAGGTTCTGAATACTGAGTAGGCGGAGCTGGATGTGTGCACGTTGACCCAAGGACCTTGTATTTTTTTCCGCACTTTATGTTTATGAGTCAGGGTTGATACATTATGTTTTACGTTTTGCATCGTTTTTCATGTGGAGGATTTGACAGGATTTTGAATATTGCACTGAAGTTCTTCTAAAACAGTAGTCTAGGAATTTGATGATATTTAGATTTTTATTTAACTGCAGTAGTTGAATGACTCTTTTTAAATGCGTGTGTTTGAGCATTTTCGAATTTAGCTTGCAAAAAAAATTCTATCAGTATTTTAGTAATAGACGTTTCAGTTGGTATCAGAGTAAGTGTTCTTGTAGAGGATTGTGCCACTGCCAGCTTCAGAAGCTCTGCCGTCAAGCCTCAAGTCTGTAAGTTTAAATGTTTTTATTGCTATCACCTGTATGTTTACATGATATGTGTTTTACAATGCACGTTACGACCTGAAATAAGAAATTATATGATTCATGCATGTTGACTTTGCAGTGGAATTGGACATGTTTAAAAATTTGGCTAATGGGCGTTATTGACTTTTGGTTAGTAGTACTGATGTTCTAATTTTTGGATCATAAGTTAGTCATTAAGATTATGAATGCATTTTCTAAGAAAATACTGATGATACGTGGTTACTATTTGAATTAATTTTTGAGAATTTCATATAAAGAATAATGATTTGAAGACTATGAAGATCTTTAGAAGTATAAAAATGTATAATTTGGGATTTATGTATTGATGAAAATGTAAGATTGGTTATGAGAATTGATTTTGGGTTTAACAAGCTCAAGATTATTGAAATTTATGTTACGAGAAATCTATAAAATGGATTAAGAACGCCAAGAACTTATGTGTAATTGTAGAATTTTCGAAATTAAGGACCAATTGGATAATGTTCGAGGAAATTAGGAATTAATTTTTCAATTGCTAAGAAATTTGAGGACTGGTTTATCATGGTTTAAATTATAGGAATATTCGATGATTTAGGCTCGAAGGGATATTTAAAACTTTGAGATATCTGGATTATAATAAGGAATGGTAATCAAGAACATTGCAGGATGACTCAATATTGGGCTTGAAAATCTAACCGTTAGTGGAATAATATTATGGTAAACTAAGAATTTAGAGTTATGACAATTTAAAGTAAAGTTGATCAATTAGTTAAGTTATAGGATTAGACATTAAGTTAACATATTTTCGGGAACTTAAGATTTGATTCACATGTATCATAAGTTTAGTCATGATCTTAAGAGATAAAATTATATATTTGTTAGAGTTGATTTTTTTTTAAAGTTGTGTATGATTGATGGTTAGGTTACTTGAGATACGTATGCAAGAAGTGAAATAGACAACATGTATTGGGGAAATTAAAAATGTTTGTTCTTAAAAATCTAGTAATATTGTGATATTTGGAAATAAGTATATATGGTATACTTATGAATATTTAGATGTTATGTTTTATAAGGAATAAAGGCACTTGAGGAATTTTTGAAAGTCATTGAGAAACTTGGGATTAAGTGTATATGTGTGTTGGAATTATGTTATCTAACTATTTGGGTTGGGTAAGTTTGAATTTCAAGTTTATGAGATTGGTGTTCATATGAAAATTTTGGGTGAAATAAAAACAAAAAGAAATTAGTTGTGTTCAACATAGGTTTTCAATGAACGAATATTAAGATTTTTATCGAGTAAGAAATCTAAAATATTGATAAGTGAATTCTAGAATTCTACGGATTTTAAGTGAAGTTGAATTATTAGAGTTATTCTAACGCTAACATGAGATAAATTATTAAGTTTTATACGCTAGTATTAATTAAGTATTAAGACTACGTCAGAATGCGACATTCGTTCTAATGAGAAAAGTCCAAGTATCTTAGGCCTCAACTATATTGTAATTGAGAAGAAAATAGTTTAAGTATGTAATTGATACTAGAAATGTTTTATTATATAGGTAGAAGATCAATATTGTATATTTGAGTTTTATGGATTAATGTTACTCGGAAATTTAAGATTTGCAACAATTAAAGTACTTTTTTATATTTGGATAGGTAATTAATTGATTATTTAGAAAAAGGTATTTTAATATTTGAAAGATTAACTACTTTATTTTTCAAGAAAAATCCTACAGATCATATTTTTCACTTATGAAAGGCCTAAAAATCACATATATTTTTACTTATGAAAGGCCTAAAAACGTATAATAATCACAATATTTTTACTTATGGACTTTTTAAATATTTATTATTATCTTATACAAAAACCATTTTTTCAAAAAAATAATAATAAGACGACGCTTAAGACGTTGATCTTACGCTCCTTTGATGACGGAAAAGATTGTAAAAAGTTAGATTTTGATAATGACAAGTTGAGCTTCATGGAAATGAAGGTGGGGTTGGTTTAATTTTTTGTCTTGACTATTCCAATTTATACAACTAAAACAAGAAGTTTCTTGGACTATGTAATCACGCAATTCTCGACATTTTTTCAAAAATAATTTTTTATACGATGTCACGGATCTATATTCATGAGATGTGTTGACTTGTTAAATACATGTAATGAAATTAATATTTTTATATAATATAATATATGTCAGGTCGGGTTAAAATTCGTCTTACAAATTAAATCGGAAATGATCTCATATGAATTTTTATGTTTTTTTGTCAGTAAATAAAATTCCCTTAACAAAAATATTGGGTGCAATAATTGTCCTTGCTTGGTAGAGCGATCGAATCGTAGTGCTTGAGCTTCTGTGCGATTTAAAAGATTTGAGTTGCACCATTATCACTAGTTATAACTTTTAGTAAAGCGGTAAACACTCGATCCTACAAAAAAGTACACTCGATCCTACAAAAAAGTATAAATTACATCTCTAGACATGGTTGATTAAAGAAAAGAGATAATTACATTAATCAGTTACAAAAAAACTCAAATAAATATGAAAACAACAATTACATCATTAATATTTTTACATATCATCTTCATTAAAAAAAACATTTTATAATTTAAAAATCTCTACAATATTTCTTTATCATTTATTAATAACTAGTATTCCGATGTATGCATTGCATGATTGTACATATAATTTTTTAATAAAAACAAAAAAAATCGTAAAATTAAAAATGCAAAAAATACAACGTTTTCATAAATAAATAGTCACCAAAACGCAATATATATATATATATCCGTAAATAAAAATATCAAAAATTGAGTGTCATTTTCATAAATATAATGGCTAAAAAAGGAGGAGACAATATAAAATGATTAATTTATCTAATAATTTGATTTTGTTGGAAATGAAGTTAAGATATAATCACAATTCATCTCAAGTTTCACCAGTTAATTGAAAGTTAATTAATTAAAGTTCCTCTACTATATACTTATACAAATTATAATTTTTAATGTTTTCATAATTATTTTCTTAAGAAGTTTTCGTATTTTTGGTATTTGACAAATTTGATTTACTAGAAAATATGCGCAATCCAAAAAACTCGAAAACATTCAAAATATACCCTCTTTTGAATTTGTAGATCGGCGTCGGGCTATTTTACGGTATTGCTCAAGGATTGCAAATCAAGTTGCAAATCTTCTTCTAGTTTTCTATCAAAAAAAAAAAAAAAAAGTTGCACATCTTCTGGTTCATAGATGTATATAGACTAGGAGAAATTTAGATATTAGATTGTCATTCCTTTTTTTTTTTAAAGAAAAGTTGTATATTTTGACTTATTTATTATCTTGCCAATGAAGTAAAAATCTTTGATTTAAAAAAAAATGATACGAAGAGTAATTGGTAATTATTTATGATCTTTCACAGTTTTGGCTCGTTTATATTAATGGAAAATATAAGGTCTAAAATACGATGACGTAATTCAACTGCATGTAAATATAGGAAAATAGAAAATGATTAATTAAATGGTCTTAATGGCATGAATTAATTATGATACGCATGACCACATGTTTAAAAATAGAGTTTTATGTTATAATGCATAAAACAGTGCTTTAAAGATTATTCGAGACGTGATCGAGAAACAGAAACCGGAGATCATATCAGAGAAAATATTTTTGTTGGAACTTTTCAAGTTCGCAATCTTGATTTTGATGTTAACAAAACTTGTTAATTGTATTACTAATAATCTACCTTAGTGTGCAGCATCTAGGATCACCCACGAGATGTTTACATCACAAACTGAAGAGACAACTGATCGCACAAAATGAATCAGTCTAACTGATTACGTCAATTGAGCAGTCCAGCTGATTGTCCAGTTGATAGGTGGTTCAGCAGGAGAACCTCAGAAGCCTGGCCAGCCAAAGTAGTGTTCAACTGATGAAGAAACCCAGCTGATCAGTCCAACTGAACAAGAGTGAAATCAGTTCCACTGACGAGTCAACTGATTTCACCAGCCCAACTGAAAGATCAGTTCAACTGACCAGTTCGAAGCATCAGTCAGAATCTTTCAGTTATGGATGAAGACAAACTCTCTCAAGCAGAATCCAGCTGTACGTGAAGGTACAAAACCATTATCCAGTCAAAGGACAATAATGGACATTGCATCAGAGCATTAAAGGCAAAATGTTTCAGAAGGACAGTCGAAAAGTCGAGACACAAAGTCCAAGAAACGAATTCAAGATGCAATGGATACAACGAATGAATCTCACTGTACGATCAGTTTTCCCGCCTATATAAAGAGAAGATCAGTGAAGACTCAACGACGACAACTACAACAAGAACAAGAATAAGAAGTGAAAAAGCTTGTAAGCATATACGAGAGAAAAGAAAGGACACGCTCATTGCACATCAGCTTTCAAAAGCAATAAGCCCAGAGGGAACTCTTCATAGTTACATCAACTTAGATTAAAAGCTTATCTCCCTCAGTGTGTGAGAACATCCTTGTTCAGTTCTCATACACAAACTCTCCCATTCACTCAAATACAGTCTTGCACAAAGACGTTAAACTTGTGTATGTGGTCTTTCTTACATAGACATTAAAGAAGCGTTGACTGGAAGGTGTTGCCTTCAATCTAGTTTAGAAGTTCAGTTTAGGCAGTGGTGTAAGTCATATCTGAGTGGGTTTGTACAAAGAGTTGTATAAATCAAAGTCATCTAGTGGATCCTACCCGAGGCGGTAGAAGGGGTGACGTAGGAGCAGTTGCAGTCTCCGAACATCCATAAACATATCTTGTGTATTTAACTGTTTAACTATTGTTTTCAAACTGTTCAGTTGTCTCCATAACTGAACTGATGAATGCAAAAACTAATATGTCCCTTTACGGTTATTCAGTTTATATAAGATAAAATGCTTTCTAATACAACAGTCTTCTTCACGAAAGATTACTTCGAGTTTCTTCCGCTTGGTTTTTAACCAAACTCGATTTAATTCATCGGTGTTTATATTCTTAGAACACGAGCTATTGCAGCTCATTGGAGAATATTTTGTTTGAAGCATCCTAAAGATGCTCAGCAAACGATCCTTCAATTTTTATTAAATAATTATTTTTAGTTGTTTAATATGTAGTGTATTTTAAATGGAATTTTCGAAAATGATGTGTTTTGAGATGTTTTTATACGTCGAGTCGTATTTTTAAACGGTATTCGGTTTTCGATGAAAATATGAACTTTTCGAGAACTCGACTAATATTTTCACAAAATTTCCTAAACAGAATATTTTAAATAATAACCAATGGGCTTAATGGACCTATTATACTTGAGTAATGGGCTCAAGCTTGTACCATGTGTTTTATATCAAATAAACAAGGTTTTCAAGTCTTTTATTTCCCTCAACCACACGCCCCTCATCCTCACAACACAAGGACTTTCCATCAGCAACACAACCACACACACACCACATGAAATTGAGAGGAAAATTCACATGGAAGTCATAGGATTTCGGCTAGGTCCATCTCCGCAAACGTTCCTCGCATCGCAAGTTGTTTTTCGTGCGTGAAATACGCAAAAGCACGCCTTAATCTTTCTTCAAACATTTTTCACACGATATTATATGCTTGATACATGCTTTCATGCATAAACGTGCTAAACATGGTAGATTTTCGTTTTTATGGGCACACATGCATACAACTCAGGTTTTGTTATTCAAAACTTATGGTAATG